>NC_060119.1:332410450-332713480 GCF_021461395.2 Schistocerca americana | reverse complement strand
GCACTGTGAAGACCTCCACATTCCCTCTGTAGCTAAAACCAGAAGTCAGAATCATGTGAGCCACTTAGGAATAAAGTTTTCAAATGCACTTGCATCCCAGATTAAAGAGCTGAAAGACAAAAGTAAATTCAAGTATGAAGTATAAAAAAATACATGATGGATAAATGCTTCTACAGTGTCAATGACTATCTGTCTCAGACAATAAATTGAAACTACTGCTTTCAATAATATAAAAGAATTTAAATTTATTTTCAAATTATGAAATAGTTATAAAAATTCTGTTAAAAGCCCCCAGTACATTTTATGTATATGGTGCAGTTAGTGTCCTACATAAATTTGTCATCAGTATGTGTTTTTTTTTTGTCTACAATGTGTTTGTTCTTTATTTATGTACTATGGATATGAAATTTGTTTTTCTCATTTATTATGTTATGCATTGTTATCATGTGTGACCAGTACACGTAAACATTCTAATGACAAATCCTATATCGCATATGTGATCTTTTGGATGATGAATAAAATAAATAAATAAATCAGTAGCATCATGGTAACATAGATGTAATGTACTCTATGAACAATGAAGTTTGAAATGTGTAAAAGTTGGTCAGCTGACAATGACATTATTGCATATTCACAAATTGGGACCATCCTTAAGTAATAAGATACCATAATTGAAATTAATACTACTACAAAAGAATCTCCTGAACGATATGCAACAAAAAGAAATGTTATGTGGGGAGGAATCACCAACACACTTCAGAAGGTTCGGTTTTGTGAACCACAAGTTCCTTACATATGGGTATTACCTTCCAATTAACACACTTCCACAATAATTAAACTTTTGTAGAAAAACAAGGCTGTTAGGGAAGTAGCAAAAGAAGAAATTGTAAATAATATTTGTTGAAGAATGAGTATAATGTTCTCTGCTAACTGATATTCCCCTGAGTTTTCATTATTTAAATTGGAATAAACATTATTGTGCAGGTAAAAAACTAAGCTGTGTGCATGAAATAAGGCCTGGTTTTAGGTACAAGTGACACAAGCTGCTGCTTGGGGTGCCAGGCTGAGAGTGGTGTCAGAGGCATGCAAACAGCCACCATAGGCATTCCCAAGTGCAAGATTTGTATACAGTGTATATCACAATTGGTGATTAGTGGAACTGTAGGGGGGAATGGGGGTCAGCACTAAATGATAAGTCACCTGTGGGGAAAAAAGTTCTCTAACCAACCCTGCATGGAAAAACCGTATAGACAGTTACAGTAAGATAGCTCTTAGAAGGTAAGGATATGTATGACAAACACACAATTAGAGGTAAATGTACTTTCAGTGCTATATCACTAGCAGATGTCCTTTAATGCTGAATGAAGATTTGAATGCTGTGTAATGAATGTCCTTTTTTACTCCTGCTATTGTATTTGCAAATTTCATGAGTACTTAATAGAGAGAAGCAGTTCAAACAGTTTGTTGATGGAGAATCTGAGGGTGAAGATAGCAGAAACCCTTAGATAACTTGTATGCTACCCAAATTCCTGTCATCACACCTTCAAATATGTATTCTGTCCCTCACTCTACATACACAATATCCTAATATGTTCCTGTGCCACTAAAGCTTTGAAACACAAAACAGTATCCTAATATATTCCTATGTCACTTCTACTCCAAAACACAAATCATCCACCTGTAGACAACAAATTGCAAGAGCTGTCCTATGTACACATGCCCATCTCCAATCTTGTGACAGACATTTCCTGCCCTAAAAGAGTGACATCTGTGGAACAACCACATCATGTACAATATGTGCTTCAATTATTGCACAATATTCTACATGAGCATGAGTACTACCTATCTGTATAAATGTGTATCCTCTGGCTACTTGCAGACAACTCAAGTACATCTTCTGTCTGGAGTCTCATTGAGTGGAGTAGAATTGTCTTCAGTGATGAGTCCCTCTTTGAACTGAGCCCTGATGACCAGTAAAGGTGTGTCTGGAGGTGCCCTGGCATAGTTGTGGGATACAGTCTCATGCTGCATGGCATGACAACCAGGAGCTATGGTCTGTGGTGGCATTTCTTTTCATACCAGGGCCGCATATGTTGTCATTTTGGCACCCTTACAACACTGTGATATGTCGATGATACTCTATGCCCCATATTGTTGACATTCATAGTAAGCCATTCTGAGCTTACATTTCAGCAAGATAATGCCCACCTGGATGCATTGAGAGTTTCTAATGTCTGTCTTCATTTTTGCCAAACCCTGCCTTGGCCAGGAAGGTTGCTGTATCTCTCCCCCGTCAAGAATATTTGAATCATTATCCAACCATCTCAGGATTTTGAGGACCTGACATGCCAGTCCACAATTTTTGCACAGTGTCCCTCAGGAGGACATTTAACAACTCTCTCAGTCAATGCCAAGCCAAATAACTGTTTTCATAAGGGCCAGGTGTGGATCCAAGTGACACTGACTTGCTCAATTTGTGAAGTTCTTTCTCTGAAATCATCCAGTTTTGCATAAATTCTAATCATTTGTTTGTCGGTACATGCACATTACATCCAGCAATTTCCATCCCTTTCAAATAATTGCTACTTTGATCCAACTTTCACAGTGAATAAACTGATAAAATTGTATACTGTGTTCACACTATTCAACAAAGTACAGAACAGATTTGATTTACAAAAACACTTGCAAGACCACATAAATATTGTCAGTGCACAAAAATTCTGAACAGTGTTCATTATTATGAAAGAATATGTAATGGTACTGATAGAAACACAGCTGTGGTAATTATTAGAGAACATGAATAGACTAACGTCATCATGTTCGGAGAATTAAACTTCTGAATTGTAAATGGTTGTGTAAAGTAAGAAAATTATCACATGGAGGCAGTTCTATGGAAACAGTTACTGTTGTGAAGAACAATCTGCACTACCTATCACTGTCTAAAGATTGATTTGTGTCAACATAAACACCGTATGTAACCTATACTAGTCAAGGTTACCTTATTTTTGATCACAGTATGGTTGTGCTTTTATTATTCAATTAAGCCTTCATGTGGGTAGTGCTAGTGTGCTATATCTCATATTATTTCAAATATTTATATATCAACAATTTCATAATGACTCACTTGATTGCCTACTAAATTCCACTACATTTACAAGATTTTTTAGTAACATAGCTTAGAGACTGGCACAACAAAGAAAGCCTACCGCTGCCAACTGGAGTCATGCCTGTGCACATTAATGACCACTGTCTAAAGTAGTAAATAAACTAAGTCAGCTGGTTTTACCATTTCATTTCTAATTATGCAAAGTGTGATTGTAAGTTAGTAATTATTCTGAGTTATCTTTCTAGTCTCTGTCTTCAACATGATCACTGGAAATAGCTATATCTGTTTCATGCACCAACTATACTGTGTGCATCAGACACTTTCATGCTGCACATTGCCTGCATCGACATTACCTGTGTTTCCATTTTGAAAACATTACAGTTTTTATGCTGAGATCATGTAAATTTTGTAGCAAGTGCTCTGTCATCTGAATCAGTGTACTGACCTACATAAAATGTTGAATCAGATAGTATTTAGAAAGTCCAGGTAAGATACTGACTGAGCAGTACTGTCTGCCATCTGATTATATTTATCAGACTTACTATATACCATGGGGGGGGGGGGGAGGGGGGGGGGAGGGGGTTCAATTTAAAGAAATTCTAATAAAATCATTATGTATAGGAACATAAATGTTTTTGGTTTTAGATTCTACTGCTATCCAATTTTAATTTCAAAAACGATAAGTAAGTACGAGGGCAGTTCAATAAGTAATGCAACATATTTTTTTTCTGAAACAGGGGTTGTTTTATTCAACATTGAAATACACCAGGTTATTCCCCAATCTTTTAGCTACACAACACTATTTTTCAACGTAATCTCCATTCAATGCTACGGCCTTACGCCACCTTGAAATGAGGGCCTGTATGCCTGCACGGTACCATTCCACTGGTCGATGTCGGAGCCAACGTCGTACTGCATCAATAACTTCTTCATGATCCGCGTAGTGCCTCCCACGGATTGCGTCCTTCATTGGGCCAAACATATGGAAATCCGACGGTGCAAGATCGGGGCTGTAGGGTGCATGAGGAAGAACAGTCCACTGAAGTTTTGTGAGCTCCTCTCGGGTGCGAAGACTTGTGTGAGGTCTTGCGTTGTCATGAAGAAGGAGAAGTTCGTTCAGATTTTTGTGCCTACGAACACGCTGAAGTCGTTTCTTCAATTTCTGAAGAGTAGCACAATACACTTCAGAGTTGATCGTTTGACCATGGGGAAGGACATCGAACAGAATAACCCCTTCAGCGTCCCAGAAGACTGTAACCATGACTTTACCGGCTGAGGGTATGGCTTTAAACTTTTTCTTGGTAGGGGAGTGGGTGTGGCGCCACTCCATTGATTGCCGTTTTGTTTCAGGTTCGAAGTGATGAACCCATGTTTCATCGCCTGTAACAATCTTTGACAAGAAATTGTCACCCTCAGCCGCATGACGAGCAATCAATTCCGCACAGATGGTTCTCCTTTGCTCTTTATGGTGTTCGGTTAGACAATGAGGGACCTAGCGGGAACAAACCTTTGAATATCCCAACTGGTGAACAATTGTGACAGCACTACCAACAGAGATGTCAAGTTGAGCACTGAGTTGTTTGATGGTGATCCGTCGATCATCTCGAACGAGTGTGTTCGCACGCTCTGCCATTGCAGGAGTCACAGCTGTGCACGGCCGGCCTGCACGCGGGAGATCAGACAGTCTTGCTTGACCTTGCGGCGATGATGACACACGCTTTGCCCAACGACTCACCATGCTTTTGTCCACTGCCAGATCACCGTAGACATTCTTCAAGCGCCTATGAATATCTGAGATGCCCTGGTTTTCCGCCAAAAGAAACTCGATCACTGCCCGTTGTTTGCAATGCACATCCATTACAGACGCCATTTTAACAGCTCCGTACAGCGCTGCCACCTGTCGGAAGTCAATGAAACTATACGAGACAAAGCGGGAATGTTTGAAAATATTCCACAAGAAATTTCCAGTTTTTTCAACCAAAATTGGCCAAGAAAAAAAATGTGCTGCATTACTTATTGAACTGCCCTCGTAGTAGCATACATGTCAGCAAACAGTACCCTATGGAAGACAAGATTATACCACTCACATGGCACTTAATTTAATTATAAATGTTGGTTAATGTGTATTAATATGCCTGTCGTCATTGTAGTTAGTTACCAATGTGTATAATAGACAAAAATGATACTCAACACTAAAGCTACTATAAAGGGGAACACAAGGGAATGAACTGATAAAAGTCTGATAAAATTAGAAAATGTATCATCCATACAGAAATTCTCAGCCTTTCATATGAACAGTAACACTGTAAGCAAAACAGATAAATAAAATTATGCTGATAAACCTTCATTTAATAGCAAATTTCTTCAACTGGAAAGCCATTGTGACTTACAGAAACTGTTTCATGAAGTGTAATGACAGAAAGTCCAGCAAAAATTTTCAATCATGAGCTGTTTTTCAGTTACTGACATCTAATAGAAGAATGCAAGATACAGCAAAAATGGCCGAGATGCATTTAAACAGGAAGAGCACCAGTTTACAAAGTGATAACTGATTTGAAGTGTCAACACTGAAAAAAGAATTTTGTGAATCATCTCTCATCCAGTAGCTGATTTTTCCAACCAAGACCCAGTTTACTTTGGTCTATTACAGCTTACCATGGTGGATGCTTAACCGTAACATTCTGGCAGATTAAAACTGTGTGCCAGACCAAGTCTCAAACTCAGGACCTTTGCCTTCCACGGCAAGTGCTGTGGCAGAAGTAAAGCTGTGAGGACAGGGTGTGAGTCATGCTTGGTAGCTCAGATGGTAGAGCACTAGCCCACGAAAGGCAAAGGTCCCGACTTCAGGTCTCGGTCCGGCACACAGTTTTAATGTGCCAGGAAGTTTCTTATCAGTGCACACTCATTCCGTAACATTCTGATTTCAATGTGCTATTAAAAATTCATAACTCTTTATAAAGTGTTTAAGAAGGAAATCTGGTTACAGCAAATTTTTATATATTATGAGCTTGAACAGTCACAATGTAATTCTAGATAATGTTAGTGATCTCATGCTGCAAAGTGTCCAATGAACTGTTTATTATACCTGTACGATGACTTAGCACCCAGTGACAACTCTGGCCATGTGTATGTGAGTTATTCAAGCGTGAATGTGCATGTGTGTTTTGGCTACATCTAATGAATCACTTAGTCTGATAGCTGATAATAGCTAGCAGTCTTTTTTTAGTATGTCTGTCTGAGAACACAGGTCTCCCCCCTACCTTTCTCTCTCTCCCTCTCTCTCTCTCTCTCTCTCTCTCTCTCTCTCTCTCTCTCTCTCTCTCTCTCTCTGTGTGTGTGTGTGTGTTTTGTGTGTGTGTTACTCACAACATAAGACAATCTCTATATTTCACTCTGGTCTTTTCAATACCAGATCAATAATTCTGTACAGGCTTATGTTGAATTCTGCTAGTAATCAGAACAACAATATCAACTGAAGCTGATATGTGATGGTAAAATCTAAATAATCTAATGATTCAGTTAACAATGGGATTCATGAACTTAATGACACAACTATAATTTGTGTTTCAATTTTGTATTGATATTTTATATACATTATATACAAAATTAATTACACAAACAAATCATGATCTGCAAATTATTCGTTATGTTCTGTAATATGCTATTTACATATCATTTCTTATCATATAAACATTATATCAGTCTTAAATATTTTTTTTTAAAAAAAAAGCACAATAGAGACTTACTAAAAGCACACATACAAGAAGTTTACCACTCAAAGGAACCATTCACTCAATTAAGAAAAATAGAAATAGAACCATTACTTTTTGAAATTACTGATACAGTAACAAAAGAAGAATGGGAATTTCAAAAATAAACGTAAGTGCAACAATAGTAAGTCACTTACAACCTCTCTAATAATTACCTTTGACTACACAGTAAATATGAACAAAAGTCAAAGTTAAATATTTGAACATGAATTAATATGTGCTTGAATGTGAATTAATAGATGATTTTATGATTTGGCTGGCACTTAATCTAGTAAAAATTACATTGTTTTCTTCACATTTATTGACATTTGACAAATGTGCAAATAGTTACATATTTATCACCAGTGATTTGCTCATATGTACATAATAATAATAATAATATCCTTTTTAAGAGTATGATTATTCGATTAAAAATAGTGCTTGGCATTTTTTATTTATGACTTCTTGCACATCTGTGAAAGATCTTTTTCACTAAAGGATGTATGGAATGTGTGTGTGTGTGTGTGTGTGTGTGTGTGTGTGTGTGTGTGTGTGTGTGTGTCTTTGGCTTTAATGAATAATTCTTGTTTTACTTGAGAATATCACAGATAACATATTTGAATAGCTAACCAACACATTCTGTTTCAGTTGCAAAACACACAGTGCAGAGCTCACCTGTCTTTAAAATGTTGCAGGTACACAGCCAGAAAAGATGCAGTGAGGGAATTTTTACCCTCTAAAATTGAAAATCTCATCATACTGTACCTTTCTCTTTTATAACTTCTTTTTTTAGCTATCACTACACTGTGGCAAAACTTATGAACTACTGCTTGCCTATTGAGCTTCATTCAGTTACTTCATAATTTAACAATATATGCTGGTAATGCAATATCAGTAGGAACTTTTTCTGATGTGACAGTTGAGCAGTTTCAGAATAACATTAAACTCCTTGCATTGTAACAACATACATTTTTGACACTAAATATGTTTTATGAACAGATGACGAGTCTGTATGTTGTCTTTAAGTATGCTTGAAAGTACGCAGGAAAAACTTCATCATTGGGGGACCACTAAAATACATCCCAGAATAACAGAAGTAACTGTCATTTGCATATTTTTACTCAGTGTCACTAAAATGATACTCACAGGAAATCATTTGTAACACTAATTTCCTCAAGTCAGTTTGAGTAGTTTATGCCAATGAGCTGTAGGAGTACATGCTGACACTGCCACACAGTTTGCATCTACAGCTTCAAACAAATGAACAATTCAACACAAGATCAATTTGATCAAAACAATCAGTTTATATTTAAAGTAAAACAGAACTCACACACTTTAAAGATTTTGTAACAGTTGTGATGTGCACAGGAGTGAAATGCAAGCAGTGAACCATATGAGTGCTTGTGGAACAATAATAGTTAGTGATGCAACATTCTGATTTGATGCAGTTGTTATATCTTCAGTTTGCACCCTAGCTAGTGAAAGAGGATGTGTTGATGTCTGAGGTTCAGGTAATCTTTGAGCTGCAGTGCTTGAATAGGTGCTAGAAGCTGTTGTTTCTGTTGTAGTTTCCAGAGATCTTGAGGTGTTGCTTACCATTTGTCTGTTAATACTATTGTTTGAGAGCAATGTTATGTTCTGCCATGTGAAATTTCCTTCTGGTACTTGTAAATCAAACTGGTAATCCAGATAGCCAGGTGCTGATATCTGAGAAAAATAGCAACACTGAAATCATTGTTTTACTGGAGACAACAATAAATTACAGTAACAGTTAACACTGTTCTAGCATCACTGAAAAATATGACATTATAAATAAAAATTAATAATTAATGTATTAGTATTAACATTTACAGTATAATACAACTGTGCGTTGAATGTAGGTACATTAATGGCAATGGGAGGACTGGCTTACAATAATAATAGTTTCATGCAGAATAAAATGGCCACATTAATGTGAATAATGCTATGTAGAAAATATGAACACGTCAGCTCAAGATTAATCAAATTGTCTACTTTTGTGTAAAGTCCTTATTCTTATTTTTATTCTGGATTTGAAACATTGCCAAGCTTCTGATGATGCCCTTCTTCAAAGCTAACTAACACATAATACACAAAAACACACATATAACTGGATGGTTAGATTGTCCTGGCTGACTACACTGCAGATCTACTCCGTAGGGGTTGTATTGGGTGGAGTGGGCAAGGGAGAAGGGAGGCAGGGTTGGATGGAGGGCTGACGAGAGGTAGGAAGTGCACAGAATAGAAATGGGGAACCAATGAGTTTGCTCTGATGCAGGCAGGGTGAGTTGGATGCAGTGCTCAATGATATGGAGGATTGGGCTAGAAGTGGGAGTAGAAAAAGAAAAAAGAAGACTGTAGAAAGAGGAGAGGGCGAGTATAAGTGAGTGAAGTGCATGGCTTTGTAACAGGTTGGATGGTTGGATGTGGGTGAAGGACAATAGAGTGTGGGGACTGAGACCAAGAGGATTGCAGGATTCATTCCCATTAACTTGGTTGCTTATAGAAGCTAGTGTGTGTGTGTGGGGGGGGGGGGGGGTGGCACAGGCTGTGAAGAAGACACTGAAGTTAAGTCAAACATGTTGTGCATAGGAGTGTGTTCTGGTACTGAGTACTCAACTCTGCTCTTGGCCACATTTGGCATGGTCATTCATTCAGGTGAACAGCTGGTTGGTAGTCATACTCACATAGAAGATTGTGCAAAACTTACAGCATAGCTGATATATGATATGACAAAGAAAATTGGAAAATCCAGGATGGATGCTGAGTTGCAGATAGGTGCAACAAAAAGACTGTCACAAATATAACTTTCAGTCTGTAAAGCCTTCATCAAAAGGAAACGACACACACAAACACAAGCACAGTGTGGCTACAGTTGCCAGAGATTGCAGGTTTGTGTGTGTGAGTTACATTTGTGTGAGAGTGTGTCTGTTGTCTAATTTTGATGAAGGCAATATTTGTGACAGTCTTTTTATTGTGCCTATCTGCAACTCAGTATCTCCACTATACGGTGAGTGGCAACTTTCCTTTTCATTATTTGTTATCTTCCATCCTGGATTTTCCAGTATTTGATTTTTGCCTGAAGTATTTTCTTCAATCCTAACCCAGTGCTGTTTCCTTTGGTACTGTTTTCTAATGCATCACTATACTCAAAGTCTGTCCTTCTTTCTCTTCTTTCTGTGTTTTTCTTGTCACCTTACAAACCATACTGGATGTAGCTACAGTTGCCTGACATTGTAGACGTGTGTGTGTGTGTGTGTGTGTGTGTGTGTGTGTGTGTGTGTGTGTGTGTGTGTGTGTGTGATCCGTTTTTGATGGAGGCCTTACAGGCCGAAAGCTATATTTTGACAGTGCTTTTGTTGTGTCTATCTGCAACTCAGCATCTCCACTATATGGCAAGTGGCAACTTCCCTTTTCATAATACTATATAAGTTATGACAGCTTTCACAGTTGGTCTTGCCTCTCATAGGTTAGAATGCACCCGTATGGAATTAGAATAGTATGTGGTTGGTTGGTAAATACATACATGCTCCTAATCTTCTGGCCACCCCATGAACCAGGTGCAAAGGAGCCCCAGTCACCCTTCTCTTCACCTAATACCAAACCGGTCTAGAACAACATAATCATGTCCTTTGTTAGGACCTTAGCTACTTGTTATCTTCACCAAAAATGAGAAGCATCCTAACTACAGACCTTCCCACACATCCCAAAGTGATATTCCCCTGCCCATCCTGATCTATAAAATATGCGGCCCATCATTACAGCTCACTTGCTCCCATCCCCTTGGTACACTGGTCACACTTCTGGGAAAGATCCAATGGAAGATTTGTTCCATGCTTTCACCCACCATATCAGTCCGCCCCTGGTAGCTGAGTGGTCAGCGTGACAGACTGTCAATCCAAAGGGCCCGGGTTCGATTCCCAGCTGGGTCGGAGATTTTCTCTGCTCAGGGACTGGGTGTTGTGTTGTCCTAATCATCATCATTTCATCCCCATCGATGCACAGGTCGCCGAAGTGGCGTCAAATTGAAATACCTGCACAAGGCGAACGGTCTACCCGACGGGAGGCCCTAGCTGCACGACATTTCCTTTTACCCACCATATCTGTCCAATTACAACTGTCGCAGGTTCGTTATCCTGCCTCAGACATGGATGTGTGTGATGTCCTTAGGTTAGTTAGATTTAAGTAGTTCTAAGTTCTAGGGGACTCATGACCACAGCAGTTAAGTCCCATAGTGCTCAGAGCCATTTGAACCTTTTTTTTTTTTTTTTTTGTCCAATTACAGGCATATCCTATCAGAGGCATGCTTACTTGGGAAAACAGTCATAACATGTACTACTTCTGCTGTAGCTCATCAGAGCCTTCTATGTAGGCATGATCGCCAACCAGTGTTCCACCTGAATGAATGACCACTGTCAAACTAAGGCTAAGAGCAGAGTTGACCACCCAGTGACATAATAAACTTATAAACATGACATACATGATGTAAGTGATTGCTTCACAACCTATATCATCTGGTTCATCCCTCCCAACACTGACTTCCCTGAACTACATAAATGGCAATTCTCATTAAAACATACATTTGATCCTACAATCTTCTTGGCCTCTGTCTGCACCAGCGTTTATCCTCCACACTTCTGTATCCCATGTCCCCATGCATTCCACTTCACTTACTTTACACTCATACCCTTCTTACTGCAGTCTCTGTCTCCCTTCTCCCTCCTCCTCCTTCTTCACTCCTTCACATCATTGACACCCCACACACTCCCCTGCCTGCAGTAGATCAAGCTAATTAGTACCGCATTTATATTTCTTGCACTTGCTGTGTTTTGGTCTCATCCAGAAGTCACCCTTACATCTAACCCTCCCCCTGCCCTCTCCTTTATCCCCTCATCCTAATCAAGTAACAGTACTTGTTCACAATAAAGGTGACCAGGACAACATGATCATGTAGGAATATGTACATATGTGTGGATAAGTGTACTCTGTACTAGTTAATTTAAAGGACATCATCCAAAAGTGTATGCCACAAGTGTATAGTGAGTTGTTACCTTTAATACTTCCATTAGTTATATTCCAAAAACATCTTTTCAATACCATGTTTATTCTGGATGTATTTAAAAATATTTAAGATGTTTCACTTTTCTGAAGGCACTTCTTCTCCCTTCGTGATAACGTTAACAGAATAAAATATGTTTTTGTATGAACCAAATTTTCTGAATGACTCATGAAACTAAATTCATCCATCTGATCTAAACATCAGCTTTAGCAATCTAATATTTACTCTCACTTTTACCAGTTAAAATAAATTTGTAAGTTAACTAGTAAAAGTGGTCTGTACTCTTGGTCATATTTTCTGGGGAAAAAAGTTCTGAATCTGACACTGTTCATAAACTGAAGAAGCAAACAATAAGACTGATAGCATTTGAAAGTAAACATAAATAGAATCTGACACCATTCACAAATTGTAGAAGCAAACAATAAGCCTGATAGCATTTGAAAGTAAACATAAATACTTTGAACCACTGTTCAAATAGTTAAAAAATGGTACCCCTACACACTGTGATCCATTGATGGCTTGATGGTTCCTCAATATGCAATATAAGACATTAGATTCCTATTCGTGGGGGGAGGGGGGGGGGATGCATGTAGTGTAAACTATGTGCAAGGAGTTAAATTCATACATTCATATCTCAGCAGACCTAAAATCAGCTGGTTAGTGACTAAAATTAAAAGAAAAAAAGTGGAGCTGAAATTTCATTTAACATGATACTGCTTCAAGTCTATTAAAGAGTTTCTTGAAACAAAGTTGTAATGTTGTAATTCCAGTTTTATTAAGTGCCTAAAACAAAATTTTAATAATTAAATTCTTATATTTCCTAGTTTTTTCAATATTACGTGTAATGGGTATGTATACTATGTGGTACTTTAACCAGGATGAATGTATGCTTTCATTATATTTTCAATTATCATTGCTCCTCTAATTTTACTGTGCCCATTGACATTCATGAAACATACATAGCCTTAACCCTTACAAATACACTCCTGGAAATGGAAAAAAGAACACATTGACACCGGTGTGTCAGACCCACCATACTTGCTCCGGACACTGCGAGAGGGCTGTACAAGCAATGATCACACGCACGGCACAGCGGACACACCAGGAACCGCGGTGTTGGCCGTCGAATGGCGCTAGCTGCGCAGCATTTGTGCACCGCCGCCGTCAGTGTCAGCCAGTTTGCCGTGGCATACGGAGCTCCATCGCAGTCTTTAACACTGGTAGCATGCCGCGACAGCGTGGACGTGAACCGTATGAGCAGTTGACGGATTTTGAGCGAGGGCGTATAGTGGGCATGCGGGAGGCCGGGTGGACGTACCGCCGAATTGCTCAACACGTGGGGCGTGAGGTCTCCACAGTACATCGATGTTGTCGCCAGTGGTCGGCGGAAGGTGCACGTGCCCGTCGACCTGGGACCGGACCGCAGCGACGCACGGATGCACGCCAAGACCGTAGGATCCTACGCAGTGCCGTAGGGTACCGCACCGCCACTTCCCAGCAAATTAGGGACACTGTTGCTCCTGGGGTATCGGCGAGGACCATTCGCAACCGTCTCCATGAAGCTGGGCTACGGTCCCGCACACCGTTAGGCCGTCTTCCGCTCACGCCCCAACATCGTGCAGCCCGCCTCCAGTGGTGTCGCGACAGGCGTGAATGGAGGGACGAATGGAGACGTGTCGTCTTCAGCGATGAGAGTCGCTTCTGCCTTGGTGCCAATGATGGTCGTATGCGTGTCTGGCGCCGTGCAGGTGAGCGCCACAATCAGGACTGCATACGACCGAGGCACACAGGGCCAACACCCGGCATCATGGTGTGGGGAGCGATCTCCTACACTGGCCGTACACCACTGGTGATCGTCGAGGGGACACTGAATAGTGCACGGTACATCCAAACCGTCATCGAACCCATCGTTCTACCATTCCTAGACCGGCAAGGGAACTTGCTGTTCCAACAGGACAATGCACGTCCGCATGTATCCCGTGCCACCCAACGTGCTCTAGAAGGTGTAAGTCAACTACCCTGGCCAGCAAGATCTCCAGATCTGTCCCCCATTGAGCATGTTTGGGACTGGATGAAGCGTCGTCTCACGCGGTCTGCACGTCCAGCACGAACGCTGGTCCAACTGAGGCGCCAGGTGGAAATGGCATGGCAAGCCGTTCCACAGGACTACATCCAGCATCTCTACGATCGTCTCCATGGGAGAATAGCAGCCTGCATTGCTGCGAAAGGTGGATATACACTGTACTAGTGCCGACATTGTGCATGCTCTGTTGCCTGTGTCTATGTGCCTGTGGTTCTGTCAGTGTGATCATGTGATGTATCTGACCCCAGGAATGTGTCAATAAAGTTTCCCCTTCCCGGGACAATGAATTCACGGTGTTCTTATTTCAATTTCCAGGAGTGTATTTTCGAATGAGAGATCTTTGGAACTTATCATCTTCTTTTAAAATTCACAATGTTCAGTTGAAGAGCTCCCTAGGATGTCATAAAGTGCAAATGAGAAAAACACAAGAACACATAATGCCATTAAATTTCTGACAAGTATGTTGATAAATCAACAACCAAAATGTCACCTGAAGATGGCAGTAATTGACCATAAATTGTGGCTATTAAATATAAAGAGTTTTTCTGAACTACAGAGTTTTTTGTAGCTGTAATAGTTCAACACAGTCATTGTCACTGCCTTCAAAAATGTTTATGTACAAAGCTATGTTCACCTGAAATATATAGGTATAACTGTTTTGAACTGTCATTGATTTGCCATGTATCAATTTTACAATTTACATGCAGATTTCACGTACACAATAAATAAAATTGAACTGATGAGTAAATTATGAAATAAAGTATGGTTGATGTAAAGGAGATCTACCTTCCTTACCATTAAATTTTGACAAAAATGTTTGCATTTATGGAACACTTCTGGGAATGCAAATGATGGAAGGATCAGCAGTTACTTTTACTCCTTCCATTATTCTCATTGCTTGTGATATTAAAGAACATACTTAAACAATGGAAACTCCAGGTAGGAACATCAACACTGTAAGAAAAGATAGATTGCTACTTACGATAAAGAAAACACGTTAAGTTGCAGACAGGAACAATTAAAAGACGCTTGCACAAAGCTTTTGGCCACAGCCTTCATCAGCAAAAGAGAAACACACACCAGTCATACACTCAAGTAAGCACACCTCACGCACACATAACCTCCTACCAAGCTCCTGGAGTTGGTGGCCATACGTGTGTGAGGTGTGCTTGTTTATGTGTATGAATGGTGTGTGTTTTGCTGATGAAGACTGTGGCCAAAAGCTTTGTGTAAGTGTCTTTTAATTGTGCCTGTCTGCAGCTTAAAGTGTCTTGTTTATGGTAAGTAGCAACTATCTCTTCCTACATTGTTCAAAGGGCATACTTAGTAACAAAAATATATAGAGGCACAGAGGATCTTATTTGTGTTAGCACAGCATCAATAGTCCCCACCCTCTGTTGATGATGTTCCAGATGACTGACAGATGATGTACAAACTTGATGACTTTGTTCTCATAACATAGTTTTTTTGTAATTGAGTCTACTGTTGATAAGACAGTACTTCACTACAAATTTTGACATCTCACTTTCAATATATGAAGCTACAAATTATATTTATGACACTATAGATGGAAATGAAACATGAACCACATACATAAAGAAAAATTCCTAAAATGAACATATTATTGTGAGTTGCTAAGTTTTATTCACACAAGTGTATGCAAACTGCTACTAATCAGGCAAACTTAATATCAAAAGGTACTGTAGTTATACAGCACAGAAATTTGGTTGTGGAAATCAGAACTCAAAATAGTATATTATAGTGATAAAATTATCTAAATCGCAATTAATATCTTGTGGAAGAGAACTTACAAAATGGATGTTGTTACATTCTTAAATATATCATATAATGAGAACCCAAGATCAGGATAAAGTATAAGGCAGATCTAAATACTGTCATTATAATGTTATAATACCTCCACACTCTGAAACACTAGCAGTTAATTTTATAAAATATATACAGACAAATAAAATGCATTTACTTTTTATTACCTTTAATGTGTAAATTCCTTCTAATAGTATTCTCCAGAATTCTCCTCTTTGTGTTGTGTTGAAGGTGACATTGCGTCCAATTAATGAGATTCTTGCTCCAGGTACAGCAATTCCAGTATCACCATCAATTACCACACCATGAATACCCTGATGAACTTGCTCAATAAACTGAAGAAGGGGCTGCAAAAATTGAGAAGAAGTGAAGCCTTGTGTAATTGTTGTGAACTAACCTAATGCCTGTTTCTGTAGCAGTAAGCATTAGGGTCTACTGCGTTTGGAATGTGGTAATTTGCAAAATAAGTAATTTAGTTCAAAAAACTGTTCTGCAAAACTAAATCAAACAATGGAAACTCCAGGTAGGAATATTGGCAAAGTGAGAAAGGACAGATTGCTACTTACCACAAAGAAGGCTCGTTAAGTTGCAGGCAGGCACAATTAAAAGTCACTTACATAACGCTTTTGGCCACAGCCTTCATCAGCAAAAAAGAGGCACACACCATTCATACAGACAAGCAAGCACACCTCATGCACATGACTGCCAGCTCCAGCATCTCAGGCCGTAATGCATTACTGATGAAGGCTGTGGCCAAAAGCTTTATGTAAATGTCTTAATTGTGCCTGCCTGCAACGTAACAAGTCTTCTTTATGGTAAATTGCAGTTTGTCTTTGTCTACATTGTTGCTTTTAAAAACTTTTTAACATTATTTTTTATAAACAGTTTTTATCATCCTTCACAGGACTAAATATTATTACTCAAAATCATTATCTAAAACTACCTAACACTATTTCCCTACACAGTTCTCATTTGTGAAATATTTTAATGAAATAACAGTATTTAAAATTTTGATACTTGATATATTTCATTGAACAACTTTTTACTGTCGAAATAGGCAAATTCTGAGATTGTACAAAACCATGAAGAATGGGAATCCATGTAAGTACTTTCAGCATTGCTTTCATATGGAATATCATACTACTGCCTACAAAAAAACTGTGCATGTCATTTTTGATTATGCAGTTTGTCAGTTGATATTGGAACTTTGAGCTTTTTTGACAGTTGCGTAGGACGGGTTAACACAGTTGTGAATTACAGTTTACAGCAGCCATTTCAGGTCTGGATTAACAGACTGGACTAAGGCCAAGACTTAGAAATCAGTGAAAGATTCTTGTGATGCTTTGTGTCTAGTAGTTTCAGTCTAGACATCTCCATTAGCTTCAATGCTCTGAAGGCTGTGAGCAGCAGAACTCAGACAACTCAATATGTTGAAAACAGTCTAACAGTAAAGTGAGTAAGGTAGTCTAGTAATAAAAAACAAAACACTTGTAAGCTGTATTCATGAAAGATAAATATTAGAACTGGTACAAAAGTCAATTAGTGAGTTTAACATGGTAATGGTAAAAAATATTTTTAGAACAGGTGCAAAGTTCAGATAAAAGCACCTGTGTTTGAAGTTCTTTGGGAAAATATCTTCGAATCAAATATAATGTGACTGCATTGGTGTGCAGGCAACCCAGTTTTAATTATTCAGTTTAGAATGCTAGGAATGGTACAAGAAATACACCTTAATGCTCTTACAACAAATGAAACATTACATGAAAATTTTCTGAGGACCCTGTTGAATAACAAAAATGGAATAAGCATATACATGGTTGCAGAAACTTAGCTCAGCCTGGAATGTCTGAGGATGAAAGTTTCCCTCATTGTATTGACCTGGATATTGTACAGAAATATCTACTAAAACGGAGACTAGAAATGTCTGTTGTAAATGAGCGCTGTATTGAGTGCACTTAGAAGTATGAAAAAATTGTTTCTGATAGTTTGCAGGATACCAACACATACCAGTTTTAAAATTCATTAGCAGTAAGTAATTAGAAAATATACTAATAAGATTTGCTACAGATGAGAGTGAAGTATATGGTAATTATAATACTGATTTCATCTCAGTTACTACTGATCAAGGGCACTTAGTGTTGCCAATGTCCAGCTTTGATGTCTCCCTACATTAACATTACGGGCCCGGACAGAAGGACACAAGCAACAACATCTGGTATTTTTTTTTTTTTTTTTTTTGTAAACACAATTGTCTCATAAAATAGATGTCAGCCTCATAAAAAATGATCTGTCTGAACATGATACTTCAAATGGCATTAATAAAGCTTCGCTAGCAACCAGATTTAGGCAACATGGGAAAAGCACAGTTTCACTGAATTATAAATGCTGTCTTAGTCACAATATTCAGAGAAAATTAACTAAATGAGCAGTGAGGAAAAATGTATCACAGGTACACAATAGTTAAGAAATTGAATTATTTCCTGAAAATATTATTGCAATATTATGAATCCAATTTTTCCTTACAACAGCCCAAGAAAAGTTACAGGAGAAGCCAAGAAAACAGGTACTTAACATCTGCAATAAAAATCTTGTTCCAGGAAAACAGAGCTTTATTCAGTGCAAAGGATTAACTCTAATCAACACTTGGAGGTGGGGGGAAAAATGCTATAGGCAAAAAAATTCAAGATTTCAGTAGCAAATCAAAGGCTGTGAGGAGAATTGTAAGGCATGAAACAAACAGACATGCTCTGCAGATCATATTCAACTCCCCAATGAAAGTATTAGCAAGACAGATGATGCAAAATTCAAAAACTTTGCCTCTGAAATCAATGAATTCTTCTGAATAGTAGCTGAAAACATAGACAGATGAAAACTGATTTTCAAAACCATTTGGTTTACTTAGACAGGTATGTGTATCCCACCAGCAGATATAAGTTTTGCTAAACCTGCTGTTTAAAGGATCACAAAAATCATCAGGCCATTGAAAAGCAATAACTCTTTTCATTACGATGAAATTTCAAGCAAAGTAGTGCAATCTCACATTAACTTGATAGTACTTCCTCTTGAATTAATCATGTAACCAGTCTGTGAGTCAATGTGCATTTCTGAAGTGCTGAAATATGATTTTTATGGAATAATATATACTGCAACAGTAACTCATTGAAATATTTCATTGTTATGTACCTTATTGGCACACCCAGCAAAGGAAACTAACCGCACTTCATTTTAATTACAATGTAACAGGAACTGTAAATGCATCTGACGATGGCAATGTGGTATTGAGATGTGTTGTGCTAATGAAATTTATTAATTATTTATTATTGAACATATACAGTAACATCTGCAATAATATAAAAAATAAATGAAAAGAAATTAAAAAATAAGTAAAAAGTTAAAAAAAGTTTTTTTTTGCAATTGTGACTGTTTAGATTCAGTTTTAAATGTATGATTTCATAATCTCAGTTCCAGCAGAACTAAATAAAAAAAAATTATGCTGTTGCCATACAAGTATATTGTAATCCTGCAGTCTTCAATTGTGTAGATAATAAAACACTGTCATATCCTAACTTTTAATGCCTAATACCGGGCAGTTTCAGTTCAGATTCCTCGCATATAATTGGTATTGAAATTAAAACTATTTATTTAATTTTTTTGAACTTATTTTGCAATTCAACAGTAAATTCATGATGCAGTTACTCAACAAATGAAATGTTACCACATGACATTTAATTTCTAAAGTACCGTAGATGAAATTTTAGTCCAGTTGCCATAGATACTAGTCATGCTGTTATAATCTTCAGTTTTAGATATGATTTTACGCAGCTCCTCATGCTAATCTATTCTGTGCAAGTCTCATTATCTCTGTATAACTATTGCCAACTACAGACATTTGAACTTGCTCACTGTGTTCACATCTTGGTCTCCTAAAATTTTAACTCCTTATGCTTTTCTCTATGACAATATTAATTATTCCTTGATGCAACAAGACCTATCAATTTATGAATTCTTATAATCAAGCTATGCCATAAACCTTTTATCTCCCTAATTTGATTCTATAACTCTCAGTTGGATAGCCGATACATCCAGTTAATCTTCAGCATTCTTCTGCAACACAAATCTCAAAAGTTTGTACTCTCTTCATTTTGGTACTGCTTATCATCCTCATCTCACTTCCATATAATGTTACACTCCATAAAATACATGTTCATTGCTAATCTATTTTCTTTTTCAGAGTATATTTCCTTTCTGTTGGCAGCATATACCTTATATTTTCTGCACTTCTGTTATTGTCAGTTATTTTATTGCCCAAACTGCAAAATTCACTGTTACTTTCAGCTTCTCATTTGCTATCTAATTCCTCCAGAATCTAATTCCTGCAGCATCACCTGAGTTAATTTCATTACATTGCATAACCCTTGTATTACTTTTAAAAATATTACTTCCTCCTGCATACATCTCATGAAATGACCGTGGTGAAAATACAGAGGCTTACTAACAACCATTCTTCACATATGCCATTCCTGGGTGGAACAGGGTAGGGAGGGAACAGTTAGTGGTGCCAGAAGTACCCTCTGCCATATACTGTCAGGCGGCTTGCCCAGTATTTCTGTGGATATAGACATAGATGATTTTCAATCTTATAATATGTTTTCAAGAGGATTATTCATTCCATTTAACTGCACTTCCAAGTCCTTTCATGGCTTTGACAGTATTATAATTATTTCTTCTTCTTGAACATTAATCCCTTTCCTTTTTCATTGTCCAATTTAATGACTGAATTAAATGGGCAATAAGCTACTATTCTGTTTCACTCTTATGAATGGCAATATTATGACAAGGGTAGATTGCTACTCAACATATAGAGGAGATGTTGAGTTCCAGACAAGCACAACAGAAAGACTGCTATTTATGTGAGCTTTCAGTCAAAAGGCTTTCTTTTAATGTACAAAACACACACACATTTGCACAAGCACACATTGTCTCTGGTCACTGAAGACGGACTGGTGAGAAATTTCAGTAGTGAGGGTAAGGCAGTGGCTGGGGTGGGAATGGGGAGGGGGAGGGATAGCAGGATTTGGGTGGAGGAGGGTGTGGTGCCCCTTGTGGGAGCATGCAGGGGTGTGGTGGGGGCAGGGTAGTGCTGCTAGGTGCATTTGGGTGATTTGTGTGTGGGGGGGGGGGGGGGGGGGGAGGGGGGGGTATAGGAGGGAGCAGAAAAGGAGACAGATAGAGGAATGGAAAAAAAGGGAGACTAGTGGGTGTGTTGGTAGAATGGATAGCTCTGTAGTGCTAGAGTCAGAGCAGTGAAGGGAAGATGTGGGCGAAGGACACTCTTCTCTGTGTTACTATCTCCTTTTAATATACTCCAACTCTAAAAATGTTGTGTGGTTTCTCTAAAGCTTGCTTATTACCTTTCATTCCTAATAACTTCAGAATTTCAATAAATGTTTTCCAGCCTAGATTGTCAAAAACTTTTTCTTCCTTTATCCTAACAAGTAAGATTGTACATTCAGTAATGCCTCATGTACTCCCATATTTCACCTGAACCCAATATTATCCTTTCTCAGATTGGTTTTCTACAGTTCTGTCCTTCAGTAGATAATTCATGCCAGTAGTTTGCAACCATGAGTTATTAAAGTAATGGTTTGTGATACTGACACAGGTCAGCATAAAAATTATCATAAAATTATAGAACACCATTTTATTGCAACTAACCTCCTTGTTGCTATTCCACAATCCCTCCAATTGACTTGCTATTGGATATTTGCAGCATGACAGTTCCAGTGTAATTTCAAAACAGTCATGCTTAAAATAATTGTAATCTTGCATGCCACCTGTTGAAAAAGTTATATATGTCATTTCAATTTATACCCTGTTTTGTAATGTTTGCCAGTGTGCAAGCAACATAAAATATTGATGTATCATGTACATTTTCATAGAAAAATATTTTCAACAATTTCACATACCTGTAAGAGGATACCATGCTGCCCCATTAGTTATTCCATGTTCAAATACTTTATATCTATCACAGTGGGTATTATGCATTGTGGGATGAGTGGCAGCATACTTGTATGCTATGTATTTAAAAACATCATCATCAGGAGTTGGTGATTCCTCATGCATACGTCCAGTAACTGTAAAATCGAAATTAAATATGTTAATAATGTTAGCATGGTCTCTGAAAGTGAGTATCAGAGACAGATAGTATAGACGGGCACAGGTCACTCTTCAGGCATATTTATTTCCTGTTACACTATATTCAATCTCTGGGCATACTCATAACAAGTTTGAATATCTATGTATAAAAGTGCCACAAAGTTTCCTTGTCTGCTATTATATACTCCTAATTTGTTCTTGTGTATCTGTTCTGTCAATTACTTTGTAGTTTTGTTTTGTAGTTCTTTGCTCTAACATCCTTAAAAATTCACATGTGGCTCATATCCAAATGGATGCTTCCAGGATAAATTTTGTACTGAATGATGCTATTTCTAAACGTATTTTAACTTTAAATTAACATTTCATTGCTGGTCATTGAAATTGCACCATCATGAAGGTGGGAGCCAACAAACACTAAAAATAGCATGAAGTGAAGTACATGCTTGGATGTGCGACTAATTAATGTTTCAGCATAACTGCAAAAAGTAGGGAGGGGGAACACCATCCACATTCTGCACAGAGGGAAAAATTCTACAGTGTGTTTCTCATTCAGGAACTGCAGAGAGAGAGATGTTGTTTGCTTAGCCTTACAGTAGTGTACAACCAGGTCATTTACCTTGGCTCAGGATGTGGGCCTGTTTGGAACCAAATATTTGTTTACATGGACTGTGCAATGACATCTAGAGCACCAAGGACTGTCAGCATGGTGATCACTGTTGCACTCTCTCTTGATACAACAGTAGACAGTGGTGCCTCCAACTACAGCATTGGCTAAGGAATGGCATCACATTGTTTTTTCACATGTCTTCATTTTGTTTACAGCATCACAATGCAGGTATGCATTTGAGGAGAGACTGAAGAGAATGAACATTGCCAGCTTGTATTTATCATTGTTATATTACCCCAGCACCTTTATGTCAATCTTTTTAGAGATGGTTGAGGGACTCAGCTGTTCAATACAGGATGTCAAATGAAACACCTTTCTGCCATCTAGTTTCAAACCTTATTTTATTTGGCAACCAGTTTCAGGCTGAATATAGTGTAGTAAAATGCTGAAACTGGTTGTCAAATAATATAAGCTTGGAAACTAGAAGGCTGAAAGGTGTTTCATTTGACATCCACTATCATCTCTGCATTGCACAGACAATAATTTGGATCGCAGCCATTACATTTATGACATGTTAAGACCAGAGGCTATGCCTCATCTTTCAGTTCTCCATGATGTTGTATATTTCAACAAGATAATGCAAGACTGCATGTTGCTCATGCTGTCCTGACCTACCTCAAAATGGAGTATTTTCAACTGTTGTCCTGGCCAGTGCATTCTCCAGATCTCTGAACTAATACATATGTTCGTGGCTTTCTGAGTGACTATTTACTCAACACAGTTACCTCTGATCTACATAGCTGTTACATTTCTAACATGATGAGGAGGTCAGAGGCTGTGCCCTATCTTCAAGGTCTCCACATGTTGGCCATCTGTCCTGACCTTCTGCAACACAGAGAGTGTTTAACTGTTGCTCTGCACAGCATGCTCTGCACATCTCTCACCTATGGAAAACATCTGGTCATGAATTGCTGAGAGTATGGCATGCTTATACTGACCAGCCACCATGACCAAGCTCATTTGGTCTCAATGCTCAGCTGTGTTAGACTTGTTGACGCTGCCACAGGTGCAGCTTTTTGCACTAATTTTCACACCTTGTATGCCTCCAAATCCCCAAAAAATTTAATAATGTATTCTTCCTACTGTCATTTTTGTTATTAATCCTGGTGTTTCACTTTTAATGACCTGCAGTGCATTTTGTGCAATATCAATTGACAACTTCAAACATAGGAGGATAGAATATTTTTGCTAGCACTGTTATCACTGCTAATACAAATATTATTTTTCCCTTCTTTTTCTTAACTAATATATACACAGTATTTATCTGAAATGTCAAAATTATTTTATGAAATATATTTTTCTAGTACTTGTTTAGAGAGTGACTTATGTTTGACTGATTACAGTTACATAAATATTATGTATAGCATCATTATACTTAGGGAAATATTAATTATTAAGATTCATATCCACTTAAGAGTTTAACCACTAATAAGTGTTCGTTTCAGGAGTAGTAATGATACATAATTTTAAAGCCCTATTTTCCTTCAGTGTAATGAAAACTTTATCTTCTTTCAAAAAATTTTACTTTAGGAAATATTACTATTTAAAAGTTCTGTTGTCAAAAGAAACATAGTGCTATTCACATTGTAGTGTGTAAAACTTTTGAAAATTCATAACTGACATTTTACAGCCCTAAATTTTCTGTTAGTGAAGATATATATGATTCCTGAGGAAGCATGATAGCATAGTTAATGAAATATTTCAAATACAACATTTTGGTTCTAGAATAATCTTTGGGGTCTTTAGCCGAATGAGATTTTCACTCTGCAGCAGAGTATGCACTGATATGAAACTTCCTGGCAGATTAAAACTGTGTGCCGGACCGAGACTCGAACTCGGGACCTTTGCCTTCCGCAGGTAAGTGCTCTACCAACTGAGCTACTGAAGCACGACTCACACCCCATCCTCACAGCTTTACTTCTGCCAGTACCTCATCTCCTACCTTCCAAACTTTACAGAAGCTCTGCTGCGAACCTTGCAGAACTAGCACTCCTGAAAGAAAGGATATTGCGGAGACATGGCTTAGCCACAGCCTGGGGGATGTTTCCAGAATGAGATTTTCACTCTGCAGTGGAGCGTGTGCTGATATGAAACTTCCTGGCAGATTAAAACTGTGTGCCGGACCAAGACTCGAACTCAGGAGGTCCTGAGTTCGAGTCTCACAGTTTTAATCTGCCAGGAAGTTTCATATCAGCGCACACTCCACTGCAGAGTGAAAATCTCATTCTGGTCCCGAGTTCGAGTATCACAGTTTTAATCTGCCAGGAAGTTTCATATCAGTGCACACTCCACTGCAGAGTGAAAATCTCATTCTGGAAACATCCCCCAGGGTGTGGCTAAGCCATGTCTCCGCAATATCCTTTCTTTCAGGAGTGCTAGTTCTGCAAGGTTCGCAGGAGAGTTTCTGTAAAGTTTGGAAGGTAGGAGACGAGGTACTGGCAGAAGTAAAGCTGTGAGGACGGGGCGTGAGTCGTGCTTCGGTAGCTCAGTTGGTAGAGCACTTGCCCGTGTAAGGCAAAGGTCCCAAGTTCGAGTCTCGGTCCGGCACACAGTTTTAATCTACCAGGAAGTTTGGGGTCTTTGTTAGAAAACCAAGGAGAATTGAATTGAATTGAATTTTATTTGATCCTGTAAGATTACATTGTGTACAGTAAATGTACGTGTAATATAGGACATGTCAAAGTATCAACATTCATTATCACTTATTTTTCTACACCTTTAGCTTACATTTTTACATCACTGTAATGAGTAACAATATACACAAATTTAATGGCATAAGTATTCTGCAACACTGTAAAACTCTTTTTCAATGAGATAATCTTTAAGTTTCTTTGGAAAGTCATTGTGAAGTACACTATCTTGCAGGTTTTTGGGCAGACTTCTTAGTAGTCTGATACCAGAGTAATGGGGTCCTTTTTCTAGCATTGCCAGTCGGTGTGGTATGCTCCATACTTCATTCTTCTTTCTTGTATTGTGGGTCTGTACGCTAGCATTTGTAATCCAGTCCTCACTACATTTTGTGATGTACATTATAGTTTTGTATATATACAACAATGAAAAAGTTAAGATACCTAAATTCTTGAAACAGTTTCTGCATATTTCAGAGGTCTTTCTTCTTAAAATGGTCCTAATTGCTTTGTTTTGTAATGTGAACACTCGTTTTGTGTCTTGTTTGTTTGAGTTTCCCCACACAGTCACTCTATACTGTAAGTATGGTTCAAAAAGTCCATGATACACTGTACACAGAAGGTTCTTGTCTGAATACTGTGATAGCTGCATCATTAAGAATATGACAGAGCTCAGTTTCTTACAGACATTATTAATATGTTTTTTCCATTTCAGTTGATTATCCACAAGAATACCTAAGAATCTAGCAGATTCTACTTCTTCCAGCCTTGTTCCATCAACCTCTAAATCCATGTCTACAGCCTTTTCCTTGTTTTTAAACACTGCATACATAGTCTTTTTTAGATTTATAACCAGTTCATTTTCCAACAGCCATTGAGCTGTGACATTTGCAGATATGTATGCTCTTCTCTCAAGCTGTTCCATATTTTGGTCACTATTTAGTATTGTCATGTCATCTTCCTCCACAACACCTATATCATTAACAAATACATTAAATAACAATGGCCCCATTACTGAACCCTGCGGCACTCCATATTTGATGGATTTGGTTTCTGATTGGTACGAGTTTCCTAATGATACATACTGCTTGCGGTTGCACAAGTATGATTTTATCCATTCACCTGGTTGCCCCCGAATGCTATAGTTGCTTAATTTTTGTATCAGCATTTCATGGTCAATGGTGTCAAATGCCTTTGAAAGATCCAGAAACATTGCAGAGACAACCTTTTTCTCATCTAAGGATTGTAAAATGTATTCTGTTAGACTGACAATTGCTGATTCTGTAGATTTACCCTTTCTGAAACCATGTTGTGAGGGTATGAGAATGTTATGTTTGTCCAAATAGTTAACTAATCTATCTGCACATACACAGACACAAGCAGACATTTCGTTTGGTAAGTCACATCATCTTTGTTTTTAGATATAGTTAACTAATCTGGTATACATAAGCATTTCTAGGATTTTTGAGAAACCTGATATCAGTGAAACTGGTCTGTAGTTGTTGGGATCATCCTTACACCCTTTCTTGTACACTGGCACTACCTTTGTTATCTTCAGTTT
Source organism: Schistocerca americana (assembly GCF_021461395.2). Taxonomy (NCBI): domain Eukaryota; kingdom Metazoa; phylum Arthropoda; class Insecta; order Orthoptera; family Acrididae; genus Schistocerca; species Schistocerca americana. The sequence goes on along the minus strand of NC_060119.1, from coordinate 332,686,630 downwards.
TTCTGGAAAAATTGCATCTCTGAAAGAACAGTTTGCTATGTTCAGCAGTGGTGTTATTATCTCCTCACATACCAGCTTTATTACATGATTTGATATTTCATCATCACCAGCTGATTTCTTGGGCTTCAGATTCTGTATAGTTTTCCGCAATTCATCTTCCGTACGCCGGCCATGGTGGTCTAGTGGTTCTAGGTGCTCAGTCCGGAACCGCGCGACTGCTACGGTCACAGGTTCGAATCCTGCTTTGGGCATGGATGTGTGTGATGTCCTTAGGTTAGTTAGGTTTAAATAGTTCTAAGTTCTAGGGGACTGATGACCACAGATGTTAAGTCCCATAGTGCTCAGAGCCATTTGAACCATTTCATCTTCTGTGACTGGTCTTAAGAACATAGTACTGCATGATCTTTTTGGTACCTTAATACCCTTCTGTTTTTGACTATTTCTTTCCAATTTTAAGTTTTCTACTACACTGATATAGTTATTATTCAGTATGTTTGCTATTTCTATACCATCTGTGACCACTGTGTTGTCTATTTTAATTAACTTAATACCTTCTTCTTTGTTTGACCCATCTTTTTCCTTTCTTTCAGCATTGATTGCATTCCAAGCTGCCTTTGCCTTGTTTTTTGAGTTCGCTGTAGTGGTGTCAATTGCTCTTGCTTTGGCTTCTCTTATTGTTTTTCTACACTACTTTTTTAACATTTTATAGTTTTCAGCTTCACCCATCCGTCTCACATCCTGAAGCTTCCTTCGCTGTTCTAGTATTTCACTGGTAATCCACTGTGTCTGATCTTGCTGCCTTTCTTGTCTCTTTACTTTGGGAAATGCTACATTAAAATGGTACTTAACTGTTGAAATAAATGCATCATATTTTTCATTTACACTCTGGGCCTGTAGAAATGAGCATGTCTAAAAATATACCCATCAAAGTAAGACCCAAGATCAGATCCATTAAAAGAATATACAGCCAATAACTGAAGAAACTAATAGACTTGCATTTTTAAGGAAGCACCATTGAAAGTCAGCATTAGGCCACAGTGTGAAGTCCAGTTGTTAGGCAGTCATCATTCACAATCTGGAATTCATGTTGCTAGCTCACCTTTGAGTTCAGTCTACATCTGTTTCTGTCTAGTTACAACTGTGATAATTCTTCTGGTTAATCATGTCTTGTATTGTCAGTTACTGTTAAGCTACCATCAAAGTTAGCCTCTGCTAGTTACAGCCGACATGGCTAAACAGCCTGTAGTAATATTGCGACACAATTATAAATTTGTTAGACTGCTTGAAGTCACTGTAGTGAACTGATTTCATTTTGGGCAAAATAATGAGCAGTACAAAATACAAGCTGATTCTCATTTTTGAGTTTGTGGAAGTAACTGTGTATTGACTACAGTTTACATTTTGGTAATGTCAGTTTGGTTATTTCAAAAAATTATCAATTTCATTTACTGATCAGTTGAGGAGACAATATACAAGGTACAATGCTCAGTAATCTTACACAAACATATGCAGCAGTTTTATAGTTCCATTCACCATTTTTACTACTGTTTTGAAAAATATTCCCAAGAATGAATATTAGAAAGTGTTATACCCAAAATATTATTCAGAAGTTTTATTTATGTTTTACAGATGTTATATTCGTGTTCTGTAGAATATATAAGAGCTACATTGTGTATGAAAATGTAAAGGTCTCAGATTATCACATATGCAGTGGTATCTTCCTAAAGTTGTTTCTTAATATAGTCACATTGTCAGGAAACTGCAGTTCTGTCATCAGCACTCTTATTCTCCTTATAACTCCCCTCCCTCCCTCCCCCCTCCCTCCCCAGCATGTTTGAGTGTGCAGATACCCACTTACATTCTGATGAGGAGGAACACAGACTTCTGAGTACACTCATGTGTTCATTCCAATATTTGATTGATTGATACGTTCATTCATTTGTATAACAATACAAATTGTTTGGACGTCGTCAATTGTGTCAATTTGTGCATACAACTGAGAATATTGTTTACAAAAGTGGTAGCAACCTGAGAAAGTGACACCTGTGAAAAATTATTGAATGTTTATTAAAATGTTATGCATAATAAATTAATGTGATTTGGTAATTAACAATGTGACATTGTCCAGTTACTGACCTAGGAGTTTTTCTGATTCTAACGAAACAAATATTTTTCTTGATCCCTAATTATCTGCTATGAAGGCTAAACACATCAAGACAAATCACACACATGCAGCTGATTAGGAACAATGTAAAGTGACAGTACTCAAGGCACTATAAATAATTTAGAACATGGAAGTGCAAACACACAGCATGGATTGTGAGTTAAATTAGAAACAAGGTGCCATAATGACCAAAATAAAAAACACTCATCTGTGATACTGTCACTAAAAAGTTTGTGTTTTCTTGCTTGTGAAATTCTACACCAACTTAAGCAGCAAAAAAACTAAAACCACAACAATATGGCGTTACTGTACTGCCAGTTAAAACAGAAAAGTGAAATAATAATGTGGTCAGTAATGTGCACTACATCATGCTGTAAAAAATTAAAGTATAGAACCACCAGATAAGTTTTTCCAGATGGCTGTTATGTCCTGTCCTTCTGTAGACTGGTTCAAAAGTGCAAATGCAGCATCCCAGGCTGAAGACAAAATCAAAAATTATCTTGTTGTGGCTAGTGCATGTCTTTGATCACTGTGTGATATTTGGAACATAAAGAAATTAGTACACTAATAAACAGTTGTCAAATGTGTACACACAGGAAAGCAGTATACTAATAACCTGAATTTTTGTAAGTGGATACTTAATCACTGATACAAAAGTTTATGCAGTAGTGAATGGCCATCTTGATCATGAGCCAACACTAGTCATACTAAACAACTTACATAATTACAACAATATGGTATCAAGGAAAACAGTTGCAGTTTTCAATGAACAGACAACAGAATGTTTGAAGAGAGTCTTACAGTAAGCTGATTGGAGGGATTTATATATTGTGACAGATGTCAATTTAAAATTCATTCTATTTACAGATGAGTTTCTGTCAAGCTTTAATAGCTGTATTCCCAAGAAAACTAACAAGACATCAAAAAAGCCCTAGATTGGACAAGGAAAAGAAATTTGATTGAAATGGTTATACTATATGGAGAAGTAGAACTGATTACATATTACAAGAAATGCTGAGCTGTGTTAAGAAAACTAATTAAAAATAAAATAAATCTCTATGTAATGTGTGAAATCAAGAAAACAAATAACTAATCTGTGTGGGCAACAGTTGAAAGGGAAACTGAAACATTAATTAAAATGTTTGAGGACTTTGTTATTTAAGAAAACAGCCAAATAGTAAATGATAGCAGTCAGGTAGCCAAGGTATAATCAGTTCTTTAAAGCAGCTCACAAGATTAGCATTGACATTTCAAGTGATAAAGCAGTTGATTATATGCAAGAAGCAGAAATAGTTTTCTTTGCTGATGTTTCAAGTATTATAATCAGTTGTAATAGAGTAACTCAAATCAAAGAATGGAAAATCCAAGATGGAATGTAACAATATTGTGAGAAAAACAGTTGCCACTCACCATATAGTGGAGATGCCGAGTCACAGATAGGCAAAACATTGGCCTTGGTCAACAATAGACAAACATACACACACAAATAAACACACACTCATGCATATGCAACTCTCACACACAACTGGAGTCTCAGGCAACTGAAATGACACTGCAGTGTGGCTTCAGTAGCCTGAGACGGCAGTCATGTGTGTGAGTTGTGCTTGCATGAGTGCGTTTATGTGTGTGCATATCTGTGTCTATTGTTGATGAAGGCCAGTGCCCGAAAGTTTTAATTGTGAGAGTCTTTTTGTGGTGCCTCTCTGCGACTCAGCATCTCTGCTATATGGTGAATGGCAACTTTCCTATTTGAGTAACTGCAACACTTGAAAATGTAAATTATATTTTCTCGAAAATAAATAACTGGCTGTTACCAAATTGAGTGTCACTGAATTTAGATATATGTGGGTAAATCAATAAATTAAACAGAATATTCTAAATTGTTATGTGTTTATATGGAAAGAATCTGAACTGGAAGTCAGATGTTACAGATCTTCATAAAAGTGAGGGCTCTGCAACTTTTGCATTAAGTAGGTATCAGAGTTTTGGAGATGAAAATGTCAAAAATTTGAGTTACTTTCCCTATTTCATTCAATAATGTCTTGTGGTATCATATTCTAAGGTAGCCCATCATCGAGGAGAAAAAGTTTATGTAGCAAAGAAGTAGGTAGTAAGGATAATACGTCGTGTCCACATCAGAATCTCTTGCAGGTAACTCTTCAAACATTCAGGCATACTGACAACAATCTCACAGTTTATTTACTCTCCTATGAACTTTGTTGTTAACGTTCAGTTACAATTTGAAAATATTTTTAAATATAATATGGTACTACAAGGAGAAATGATTCACGCTATCCATCATTGTAGTAATCCGTAAGGGGCAAGGGAGGGGGGTACTGAATTTTAATTCATCAGGGAATTTTCAAGTACTCCTGGAAATGATTGGTTGTAATTTTGCTAAACCACAGATTTAGAATCATCAAATGCAGAGAGGAACACTGTAGCTTTAGCAAATACTGGTTACTTAATTGTCAGGCCATTCTTGGGAAATCAATCATTTTCTTGTCATAGTGACAATTTCACTGCTGTTTTGTAGTTGTGGCGAATGTGAGCCTTATAAGAATATAGTTGTAATAGAACCTCCAATATTTCTGTGTTGCTTCGTTGCACAGCTCTTATCAAGTTACAGAAACAGACAGTCTGAGCACCCAGCACAATGTGAACATAAGTGAAACTCACCTGCCTGACATCCATCCCAATTCCCACAATGACACCCAATTCACATACTGCCCCCCATTAATTGCAATATTGTTTACTATTTGTCTCAGACAAACAAGACCTATCAAGTCTAGCTGAAATGTCCTATCCAGAAGTTGGTACCTACTCAAACTACAGGGGGCACAACACAGTGGAGCATCAAGTCATAGAGTTACAAATGAAGTCCAGTTGCCATAGTTACATAGTAATGGGTCAAACCAGAGAAATGAGGAAAATCTTGGATCAATCCTCTGGTAGTAACAGTCACTTCTACTGACCAATTTGGTGGTTGTTGTAGAATGTTTTGTACAATCATCTTGCCAAATGCCATCCCTGATTTATGCACTATTTGAATAAATGTTCAAAACACATTCTTCAACTTTTATCATATGCTTCACCAAATCAACTTTTATTACAGGGTATGTTCCACAAGTAATGCGACCAAATTCATAAAAAGTCTTTTATTGAATACATTCACACAAATAACCAAAAATTTTCAAAATAGCACCCTCTTGCATTGATACACTTCTGCAGGTGGTGTTTCCATGCCTGGAAGGCATCCTGGAATGCCTTTTCTGGAATGTCCTTTAGCAGTGATGTAACATGTGCCTGGATGCTTTCAATCGTGTCCCGATGTTTTCCTTTCATGACTCCTTTTAACCGAGGAAACAAAAAAAAGTCAGTGGGAGCCAGGTCAGGACTGCAGGAAGGCTGGGGAACCAATGGGGTCTTGTCCTGGCCAGGAAGTCGTTGACAATGAAGGCACTGTGACTCGGCACGTTGTCGTGGTGAACTTCCACGGGTCCTTGATGTCGTTTCGGCACTGCGAGTCAGTCTTTTGAGCACTTCCAAGTAGAAAGCTGAGTTCACTGTAGTCCCAGTAGGTACGAATTCATGGTGGACAGTGCATCTGATGCCAAAGAAGACAATGAGCATGGTTTTGATCCTGGACTTGCTCATGCATGCCTTCTTGGGATGAGGTGACGATGGGGTGTGCCACTCTGAACTCTGCCTTTTTGTCTCAGGGACATACTCAAAAATCCACCATTCATCACCAGTGATAACTGAGTTTAAAAACTGAGGATCATTTTCACACATTTCCAACATTTCTCGGCACCGAAGCACTCACATATGCTTGTTTCATCGGTCAACACTTTTCGGACGAGTTGGCACACACCTTTCTCATGCTAAAATCTTCCGTCACAATGCAGAAAATGATTGTTTTTCACATGTTTAGAGTTTGTGCTATCAATAGAAGGCTCAGCTGTCTGTCAGAGTTCTAACAATTGTGCACACGCGTCACATTTTTGTTGACTCGTGCGGTTGATGGCTGTCCACTGGGAGGTTAGTCAGTGATCTCCTCTCGACCCTCCATGAATGACTTGTGCCATCAGAAAACTTATGATTTAGACAAGCAATCAGACCCAAAGTGATTCTGAAATAATGGAAATGTTTTGGTGGCAGACTTCCCAAGTTTAACGCAAAATTTGATAGTGTACCATTGCTCTACAGAATGATCCATTGTGCCGTGTTACTTAACAGGGTTGACGGAAATGCACGGCCTGACTCTCCGGAAGCTCGCAGACAAATGAGATAAAGAGTGTTTTGAAGCTAACACCCGCCTCCACTTAGCCCTGCCAGTTACAACATGCTGTGGTGTACCGTTGCATCAGTAAAAAATTAGTTGCATTACTTATGGAACGCACTCTATATAATGGATAGTCTCATTCTTATATAGCAGTGACATCACTGGTGCTCACTTTGACATCATATTAAGCCATATTTTCATCTTGCATCTGCCATCCCACATGATTGTCAGGTACCATGTTGTGCCTGAAACATCTTTCTTGTAAGTGTTACAAGAGATTATGGTCTTAATAGCTTCTTTTATTTCAATAACCCAGAAATCATTAAGCCTCATTATGGTAGTAGTTTCAGCAAATACATTTTATGTGCATTTTGAGAACTTATACAGCTAGCATTGCTTTTCCTGGATATGATACTTCAATCTGGTGTCATTCTATCATATGCAGATATGCCTAACATAATGTAGTTCAGTTTTGCGTGGTATTTTGTAAATGCCACTGAGCTCCTAATGTTTCCAAAATACTGTGTGATTGTGGACAATACTAAATTGGTTTGTCAGACCTTCAGCATGACAGAACAGTGTTGGATAATAGAACCTGAGGACAGATTGTGACTACACTTTCTATAGAAATTGGCACTGTTTGAACATGCTTTGGGAAGTTAAAATCAATGATAAAAGTAGTCTTGAAATGGAGATAAAAAGGTTGCGAGAAGGACTGACAGCCTGGACTGACGGTATGTAGAAAAATCAATAAATATGAGCTCTCAATAGATTTGTAATGTAAACATTAATAAGATATTGGGAAAGGCTGGGTTGAACACAAACAACTGAATCAGTAAAGATAACTTTTCACTATTTAATTGAGAGTTTCAGGAGCAGATGGGCATGTAAGTGAAAATGTGAAACAGAACTCAGCTTAGAAATCTGTATATATCTGAATGATAAAAGATCAGTTTCAGGTGGATGCTGTTTAAGAAGTCATTAAACATGTGTAAATTATATTCTCTGCATGGGAAATGTGTAAGGGACACAGCTGAATCTAGGCTGAATCTACAGAGCACAAAGTTGCATTTTAACACTTCCTAACGTTTGTTTTTCATTACGCTGCATGAAGATCCCCACTGTTACTAGAGAAAAAAAGGGTCCCATTATAATGCCTACAGTTTCTTTTTAAAATTTCTCTTTCCATTTCAACTGCTCGAGTTTGCAGGTTTATAATCATGAATGTGAAAATTTCAGTTTACAAATGAAGTCTTCCACTGCCATACAGAAGGATGATACCTCTTGTGAGAAGACTAGGTCTCCTTCACTTTTCATCCATGTTAGTACACATTATCTGTCAAGAAATGTCAAATTACAAGTTATTTACCCTGAAAAAATGAAATGAAAAGCACTTGTCTCCTGAGGAAACCGTCTCAAGCTTCCTTTGGTTGTGAGATACTGTATTCTTTCATGCCACTGAGATTGCCTGGGACTCTAGAGATGATGCATGGATCTTGCTCTGTAACAGTTCATAATTAGGATGGGATACAGAATGAAATGTTCACTCTGCAGCAGAGTGTACACTGATATGACGTTTCCTGACAGATTAAAACTGTGTGCCAAACTGAGGCTCGAACTTGGTTTCTTTGCCTTTCGTGGGCGAATGCTCTACTGGATGAGCTACCCAAGCACAACTGATGACCCATCCACACACTCCTTGTGAGTCCTGATTGGGTAGCCTTTGGAAGACAGAGTTTCTGAGTTTGAGTCTCGGTCTACGATACAGTTTTAATCTGCCAGGAAGTTTCAGTATGGGATATGTTGCAAGCTCCCACAAGGTCCACAAAAATTGTTGTTTTGTGTAACTTGATTCTACAGAACTCTAGGAATTGTAGGTAATAATAGGCAGGATAACACATCCTGCATTTGTCACAGTATTTTAGGGTGTCAACTCCTACTATTATGTTGTCTTCTCCAGCAGTTGCTGCATGGCACCAAAGTCTTGAATTAAACACATTCATTCTCTATAACTGAAGTGTCACACAAGTGTGACATCAAGCCCAATATTTATGCTGTGTTGTTGTTGTGGTCTTCAGTCCTGAGACTGGTTTGATGCAGCTCTCCATGCTACTCTATCCTGTGCAAGCTTCTTCATCTCCCAGTACCTACTGCAACCTACATCCTTCTGACTCTGCTTAGTGTATTCATCTCTTGGTCTCCCCCTATGATTTTTACCCTCCACGCTGCCCTCCAATACTAAATTGGTGATCCCTTGATGCCTCAGAACATGTCCTACCAACCGATCCCTTCTTCTGGTCAAGTTGTGCCACAAACTTCTCTTCTCCCCCATCCTATTCAATACTTCCTCATTTGTTATGTGATCTACCCATCTAATCTTCAGCATTCTTCTGTAGCACCACATTTCAAAAGCTTCTATTCTCTTCTTGTCCAAACTATTTACCGTCCATGTTTCACTTCCATACATGGCTACACTCCATACAAATACTTTCAGAAATAACTTCCTGACACTTAAATCTATACTCAATGTTAACAAATTTCTCTTCTTCAGAAACGCTTTCCTTGCCATTGCCAGTCTACATTTTATATCCTCTCTACTTCGTCCATCATCAGTTATTTTGCTCCCCAAATAGCAAAACTCCTTTACTACTTTAAGTGTCTCATTTCCTAATCTAATACCCTCAGCATCACCCGACTTAATTAGACTACATTCCATTATCCTCGTTTTGCTTTTGTTGATGTTCATCTTATATCCTCCCTTCAAGACACCATCCATTCCGTTCAACTGCTCTTCCAAGTCCTTTGCTGTCTCTGACAGAATTACAATGTCATCGGCGAACCTCAAAGTTTTTATTTCTTCTCCATGGATTTTAATACCTACTCCAAATTTTTCTTTTGTTTCCTTTACTGCTTGCTCAATATAGAGATTGAATAACATCGGGGAGAGGCTACAACCCTGTCTTACTCCCTTCCCAACCACTGCTTCCCTTTCATGTCCCTCAACCCTTATAACTGCCATCTGGTTTCTGTACAAGTTGTAAATAGCCTTTCGCTCCCTGTATTTTACCCCTGCCACCTTTAGAATTTGAAAGAGAGTATTCCAGTCAACATTGTCAAAAGCTTTCTCTAAGTCTACAAATGCTAGAAATGTAGGTTTGCCTTTCCTTAATCTTTCTTCTAAGATAAGTCGTAAGGTCAGTATTGCCTCACGTGTTCCAGTATTTCTACGGAATCCAAACTGATCTTCCCCGAGGTCAGCTTCTACTAGTTTTTCCATTCGTCTGTAAAGAATTCGTGTTAGTACTTTGCAGCTGTGACTTATTAAACTGATTGTTCGATAATTTTCACATCTGTCAACACCTGCTTTCTTTGGGATTGGAATTATTATATTCTTCTTGAAGTCTGAGGGTATTTCACCTATTTCATACATCTCGCTCACCAGATGGTAGAGTTTTGTCAGGACTGGCTCTCCCAAGGCCGTCAGTAGTTCCAATGGAATGTTGTCTACTCCGGGGGCCTTGTTTCGACTCAGGTCCTTCAGTGCTCTGTCAAACTCTTCACGCAGTATTGTATCTCCCATTTCGTCTTCATCTACATCCTCTTCCATTTCCATAATATTGTCCTCAAGTACATCACCCTCGTATAAACCCTCTATATACTCCTTCCACCTTTCTGCCTTCCCTTCTTTGCTTAGCACTGGGTTGCCATTTGAGCTTTTGATATTCATACAAGTGGTTCTCTTCTCTCCAAAGGTCTCTTTAATTTTCCTGTAGGCAGTATCTATCTTACCCCTAGTGAGAGAAGCCTCTACATCCTTACATTTGTCCTCTAGCCATCCCTGCTTAGCCATTTTGCACTTCCTGTCGATCTCATTTTTCAGACGTTTGTATTCCTTTTTGCCTGCTTCATTTACTGCATTTTTATATTTTCTCCTTTCATCAATTAAATTCAATATTTCTTCTGTTACCCAAGGATTTCTACTAACCCTCGTCTTTTTACCTACTTGATCGTCTGCTGCCTTCACTACTTCATCCCTCAGAGCTACCCATTCTTCTTCTACTGTATTTCTTTCCCCCATTCCTTTCAATTGTTCCCTTATGCTCTCCCTGAAACTCTGTACAACCGCTGGTTCTTTCAGTTTATCCAGGTCCCATCTCCTTAAATTCCCACCTTTTTGCAGTTTCTTCAGTTTTGATCTACAGGTCATAACCAATAGATTGTGGTCAGAGTCCACATCTGCCCCTGGAAATGTCTTACAATTTAAAACCTGGTTCCTAAATCTCTGTCTTACCATTATATAATCTATCTGATACCTTTTAGTATCTCCAGGGTTCTTCAATGTATACAACCTTCTTTCATGATTCTTAAACCAAGTGTTAGCTATGATTAAGTTGTGCTCTGCGCAAAATTCTATCAGGCGGCTTCCTCTTTCATTTCTTAGCCCCAATCCATATTCACCTACTACGTTTCCTTCTCTCCCTTTTCCTACACTCGAATTCCAGTCACCCATGACTATTAAATTTTCATCTCCCTTCACTATCTGAATAATTTCTTTTATTTCATCATACATTTCTTCAATTTCTTCGTCATCTGCACAGCTAGTTGGCATATAAACTTGTACTACTGTAGTAGGTGTGGGCTTCGTATCTATCTTGGCCACAATAATGCGTTCACTATGCTGTTTGTAGTAGCTTACCCGAATTCCTATTTTCCTATTCATTATTAAACCTACTCCTGCATGACCCCTATTTGACTTTGTGTTTATAACCCTGTAGTCACCTGACCAGAAGTCTTGTTCCTCCTGCCACCGAACTTCACTAATTCCCACAATATCTAACTTTAACCTATCCATTTCCCTTTTTAAATTTTCTAACCTACCTGCCCGATTAAGGGATCTGACATTCCACGCTCCGATCCGTAGAACGCCAGTTTTCTTTCTCCTGATAACGACATCCTCTTGAGTAGTCCCCGCCCGGAGATCCGAATGGGGGACTATTTTACCTCCGGAATATTTTACCCAAGAGGACGCCATGATCATTTAATCATACAGTAAAGCTGCATGCCCTCGGGAAAAATTACGGCCGTAGTTTCCCCTTGCTTTCAGCCGTTCGCAGTACCAGCACAGCAAGGCCGTTTTGGTTATTGTTACAAGGCCAGATCAGTCAATCATCCAGACTGTTGCCCTTGCAACTACTGAAAAGACTGCTGCCCCTCTTCAGGATATTTATGCTAGATGACTATAAATCTAGGTACCAGGTGTCTCAAATACTATTTGTTGAGTACAGTCCCAGTGCACTGAACACAATTACACATACTAGTAAAAGAGCATGATTTCCTTCACTGGAATGTGATCTAAAGTTGTTAACAAAATGTTTGAAAAATTTATTAGTGTTGTATGAATGGTTTGGTATTCATGAAGTTATGGAGACAACAATACTGGACTCACCTGTCTAGATGTACTTACCTGTCATATGTGTATTACACAATAACAATGTTATAACAGTAAGAAACTTATTTTCTGATTATACTTTTTTTATTTGTAGAGAGTGAAATTAGACTGTCAAAAAAACAAATCATTGATGCAAAGAAAGAAATTATATGGTAAACTTACTGTCTTCAGGTGTGTTGTCATATGGATAATTTGCCACAAGAGCTCCAGCATGGAGGGAAGCAGATAACACAAATGGTATACGTTCCAGCCAGTTTATAATAGCTGTAGTCTCTGGTTGTCTTGGATGTGTGTTTTTTCGGAATGCATCTGGGAAATTTCTGTTGAGGTCTACATCTTTCTTGTTGGTCCTGTTTTAATAAGAATTGAAGCTATATCAGAACTTTTCCTCCTAGAAATATATGGGCATTGACTGTAATAATGATATCCGGGAAGTGTAATATCAGTGTTAACTGAGAAAATCAGTAAACTGCAAACTGAAACTCTCAACTGTAAGTAACAGTTGCACATCATATTACCCTGATGCCATCAAAATTATAAGAACAATAAATACATTAAATACTATTGAAACTGATGAAAGGCTCTCAGGTTTCCATTTGGGCATCAGTATTAAAATATGGCAACATTTCAATGAGTATGTAACAGACTGACATTTGAGAGGACAACAGTTCAACCATGTGTCCAGTCATCCTGATTTAGGTTTTGCATGATTTACCTAAATTGCTTAAGGTTAATGTCAGGATGGTTCCTTCTAAAGCACATGGCCGCTTTCCTTGTCCATCCCTCTCTAATCTGAGTTAATGCTGTCTCTAACAATGTTGTTGTTGATAGAATGTTAAACACTAATCTGCTCCTCCTTTTCCATGAGTAAGGTAGGACTATACTATTTTTGTTGTCATACCACCACTGACGTTAATTCTTCTTATCCCATTTCGTTAAGAGCACTTGTGTGACAGTTACACAAAACAGGTAATTTCTTAGTCTTGCCTTATTTCATTAAAGTTTACTACACACAGGATAGATTTAGACCACTGATGACAACAGTATATTTGCTTATTACAGAAATGTTTTATTTAAAAGAATGTTCATGTTTATTGTTCATACAAAGTGTGTGAAGTTCAAATTTTCAGTGAGAAAAAAGCTATTTATTGCTGAAGTAGCATAGCTCATTTCAAAACTTCATTCTTGTCTTTTCAACAAATGTTTTACTTTTTTCCCAAAAGCTTTATGTTTCAAAAGTTACTCATACTAAAAATTTTAGTAATCTATAAAATTCTAATTATAAGTAGTGCTTATTTCCAAAATTCAGTACCCTATTTTCAAGTATTTGATTCCAAAAATGGCTACTTTAGCTACAGCATCTTGTTAGTTAATTAATTATTCAGTTTGAAAAATATCACTTTCTTGAAACTATCACTGTGTAAATAGAAATTATACTCACAAAGTAGTACCTATTAATTTGCCTTTTTTCTAGTTATGCAGCTGTAATTAGTCTGCTTCTTTGCTTATTGTGTCCTTGATTTTGCTATTTTTTATGTTAATCTTCAAAATAAGTAAATCAATTTATTGCTTTAATCATACTCCCATCTATAAAAATGTGTGATCTACAGAGCCACAGTTAGTTCGTGTCCTACTATAAAAATGAACAGTCTGAGCCAAGCAGTAAACTAGACACAAACTATGTTGCCTGATGTTATTTTCAGTATTTTTTAATCAGTCAGTGCCAGGCTGTGTAAAAATGTGAATCCTCTCACCCCGTAAGAGTAGTGAACAACAGCCACAACATTTCAGCATATTGCTGAAATGTTGTTGCTGTTGTTCACTACTGCTGATGAACTGACCTCCCAGGGGCATACATCAACTTATGTCTCCCATCCTACAAGCGATTCCCTATGTATTCTACACCTGAAGGAGGGCAAGAAGGTGACTGCATCAGAGCCTGCGGCCAGTAATGCCTGGAAGGGTGCACTTTTTGTTGTAGTATGAGTGTTGTTACTCTGTCCACACTGGCTGCCAGAATGTTGTGCTTGCTGAGTGTCTTCTTAATTAAGCGAAGTGCTGGTCCCCAAGCCTTACTGGGATTCTAGCTTCAGTCACAGTTGATGAGATTGTCCCTGGCATGTATTTTTATGGCCTCTCTAGTGATGCTGCATCAGGATTTGGAAGTTGATACTAAAATCCTGGAACGTTCATATGACAGTGCATGAGTCTTGGACAAATAGTGCTCTGTGACCATCAGATTGTCAGGATACATTAGTTGGGTGTGCCACTGGAGTTCACAGAATCAGTCTTTGATGATGCACACTATTTTCTTGGTACAAGTCTTGCCACATTGGCTTGGAGTCTGATATACACCAGCCTTCCACAGAGATCATCTTTGATGCTCCCCAATAATGCCTGTGTTTTATTGGGTAGGTAAAAGACTTCTTACTTGGTGCTTTTTCAGTGTGCACCCAATTTTTCCAACAGCATGCTGGTGTATAGTGAAGAGGCAGTAGCTACCTCTTTCTCTGTGACCTCACCCATCTCCACAGGTTGCATTGTAGTGGAGGGGCACAGAAGCCACTCCAGGTAATCACTTTTTAGCATACAGTTCTGAGGTCTTCCAGTTCTCAGAAACACTTTCTGCATCTGAGATGGTGCACAATCTGTGTACAGGGTGTACATAAAGTCTGGGAATACTTTCAATTATTTATTGCACAAGAACTAAACACTGTACAATGTCATACAAATTGTGTTTTGAAGAGAAACTCTGAAAGTTTTTTTATACAAACATTCAATATGTGAACCATGAGTGACCTGGCAGATGTCAATGCAGTAATCGAGTTCTTGCCATATGCATTCCAGAGTGGCATTGTCGACTGTGGCAGTCGCTTCCCATATTCTCTCCAGGAGCTCTGTTACATCACTTGGTAGATGTGATACATACACAAGATCTTTAATGTGTCCCCACTGAAAAAGTCACATGGAGTGAGATCTAGTGATCGGGCAGGCCATTTCTTGAAACAGCTGTCCCCTTCTGCAGCACAGCCAATCCATCGATGCAGCAGCTCCATTTTCAGGTACCCATGAACTTCACGATGAATATGGGGTGAAGCCCCATCCTGCTGAAAGATGAATGGAGAGTCTGATTGCATTTGAGGCATCAGCCATTGCTACATCATGTCCAAGTAGAAACATCCAGAGACAGTGCTCTTGACAAAGAATAATGGCCCATACAGTTTTCGATGCGACAAGGCACAAAAAACATTTACCTTTGAGGAATCACGTTCAAATTCAATGAATTCATGTGGATGCTTTGCACCCCAGATTCGACAGTTATGCCTGTTCACTTTCCCATTAGCGTGAAAAGTGGTTTTGCCACTAAAAATTAAATGATCAATAATGTCATCCCCATCCTCTTGCAATTGTTGCAACTGTGAACAAAACTCAAAATGCTTGTCTTTGCCGTCATCATTGAGCTTGTTCCCTAGCTCCAATTTTAATGGTTTCATAGATAGCTTCTGTTGCAAGATATTCCACACTGTCATTGGAGCCATTTCGAGTTCATGGGATGCAATAACGCTCTAATTTCTTTGTACTCTTTATGAATGTCTCTCATGCATACTCCACATTCACATCACTCACACTGGGATATCTGCTTCTCTTTGCCAGGCACAAGCAACCTGTCATAACGAATTTTTTGTGCCAGTGGTAAATGGCCTTCCTTGTTAGTGGCTTCTTACCGTACTTGGTTCTAAACATTCATTGAACAGCTGTAGCACATTTGTTTTTGTCGAACTCCAACACACAGAAAGATCACTCTGCACCTGAACTCACTGCATTTGTGACTAGCACTGACTATTGGCAAATTACCAAACTATGCTGTAGTGGTATACACGAAAGAAACTTTCATGGTTTCTCTTCAAAATTACATATGTATGATATCTGTACAATGTTTTCTTCTTGTTCAATAAATAATTGAAAGTGTTCCCTGAGTTTATGTACACCCTGCACTAGTGTTTTCAGCACTCTGTTCCTCTGTGCAGGGTGGTGGCATCTGTATGATGCAAGAGCAGGTCAATGTGCATTTTCTTCTAATACACACTGTGACCCAGGATGCCTCCAGCTATTGTCTCAACCATGACATCAAGGAATGGTAAATTTCCATAGAAGGGTACTCAGAAAAACACTGAGTAAGAACTGCTTTTAACCACCCAACAAAACATAGAGGTTACTGGAATTGTTAAAGATACCTTGGTTTGTAGAAGGCCACAGTGTGACAGATTCCTTGCCAATGTGGCAAGACATATATCGGACAAATAGTTCAGATTCAGATTCTTTATTAGTCATTCAGCATTGTTACATGCAATAGACTTCGTCAGTGTCACACTGAACTAGTATATCGCAAATGTTGGCAGTCTCAGAATACTGTTTGTCTGAAACTCATAAAAAAAATTAAGAACCTACCAGGATTTTAGGACACACTTCCAGACACTGGGACATTGCCATTAGAAATATCATTGAAAAACCCACTAGAAGCAGCCTTATCAATAGGGACTGCAGATGCAATCACAGCAAGGCCTGCCCAGGAACCAGCATTAGATCTAATGAAGAAGATAATCAGCAAACACAAAATTCTAGTGGCCAGGACAGATGGAGTAACTACCCCCACATGGGCTGCCACTGTTAACCTCCTTGGCCATACACTTTCAGGGGCAAACTCTCTATGACATGGCTTGTGGGGGGAGAGGTATTTAATTTGAATGTGTGCCCTCAGGAGATCAATTCACCAATGCACTGCTGATGGTGACATGCCTGAACACCAAAATATTGTGCCCATTGGACACTAGGAAATAGCAGTACTCCACAGACAGTTCAATCAACAAACACACAGCAAGAAATATATGTCAATGTTGGAGTTAAAATATGAACTGTACAGCTGAATAAACTTATTTCAGAATAAAGAATCTGAGCTTTTCATGATATTTGTTGTTGAGGTATATATTGTCACAATGTACTAAATTTCATGATATATGTGCCAACAGTTAACATAAGTACTGTTTCATCATCATGGCTGACGACAACATTTTGAGGTGATCCAGTTCATAATTATTCAATGGCTAAAGAGCTGAATGTGTTTAGAAATTGCAGAAGTACTTGAGTATTGTATTATTCACCAAAACAGTTGGTTTTGGGGAAGGAGACCAGACAGCGAGGTCATCGGTCTCATCGGATTAGGGAAGGATGGGGAAGGAAGTCAGCCATGCCCTTTGAAAGGAACCATCCTGGCATTTGCCAGGAGCGATTTAGGGAAATCACGGAAAACCTAAATCAGGATGGCCGGATGCGGGATTGAACCGGCGTCCTCCCGAATGCGAGTCCAGTGTCTAACCACTGCGCCACCTCGCTCGGTCACCAAAACAGTTATGATTAGCATATTATTTCCATGATTGTTACATCTTATTGAAATTCGATTAGAAGTAGGCCCCTTACAATAAAAGTTGCATGCAGACCAGTAGCATTTTTGAGAGACAGGGAGATAACGCTAATTTCAAACTGTCACCAGAAACACAAGAGCAATTGACTCTAGTAACTTGTGGAAATTGATTTATATAGCATGTTTAAATGTATAAGACATTTGATGGTTTCTGTAATTGAAGTATGAAATCCACTATCAACAGTAACCATTTTTCAGTAACAAAGCAGTTATACATGATTCATAATGGATTTCATGGTAGAGGGTGGTTTAATTTTTGATCTAATATAGCAGGCCTCAATGGATCGAAAATGACCACAGGGGAGAAGCTATTCTGGATGGATTTCAGAAATGGTAGCTAAGACTTATACTACTGCATAACATGTAAATTTATTGAAATATAATTGATATGTTTTTACACCTCATGGATTGTTAAAAAGTTTCAAAGAAAAATAAGTCACTTATAACACAAAACAGGCAACTCAGAACTATGTGGGATGTCCTGGAGAAGCTACTCTTAAACATAGTATCATGCAGATCCCTTGAACAAAAAAACTGTGCCCAGTAACTCTACATCAATATCCACATGAAAGGTAACAGAAATGATCACAAAACTATCATCTAACCTCACCAGTGTCCATCTGTTGTAAAATCTTTATTAGGTATTCTGAGCGCAAACATACTTAGATATTTCAAACTGAATGATCTTCATGCAAACTAGAATGGACACCATAAACATTAGTCATGCTTTTCTCACATGAGCTCCTAAAATCCATGAATCAATACAACCAGATACACATAGTATTTATTGACTTCCAAAATGCATTTGACCAAGCATAAGTGACTTATGCAGAAGGTTGAAATTAACAGTACAGGTAGTCTACAAAAACCAGCAGAGTCCTCTAACTGGGGAGGTATCAAGAATGGTGTCCCACAGGGTTCAGTCTTGGGTCCTTATTGTTCTTAAAATATATTAACGACTTGCCACTCTCTATTCATGATGCTAAGTTAGTTCTTTTTGTTGATGATACAAGTATAGTAATCACACTCAAGAAGCATGAATCAGCTGAGGAAATTGCAAATAATATCTTTCAGAAAATTATTAAGTGGTTCTCTACAAATGTACTCTCACTAAATTTTTAAAAATCACAGTTTATACAATTCTGTACAGTAAATGGCATAAGACCATTGATAAATATAGACTATGAATGGAAGTCTGTTGCTAAGGCAGAATACTCAAAATTTTTGGGTGTGTGCATTGATGAGAAACTGAATTGGAAGAAACACATTGATGATCTGCTGAAATGGTTAGATTCAGCTACTTATGCTATTAGGGTTATTGCAAATTTTGGTGATAAACATATCGGTAAATTAGCCTACTTTGCCTATTTTCATTCACTGCTTTCATATGGCATCATATTTTGGGGCAATTCGTCATTAAGAGAGAAAGTATTCATTGCACAAAAGCGTGTAATCAGAATAATAGCTGGAGTCCACCCAAGATCACCTTCCAGACATTTATTTAAGGAACGTGGGATATTCACAGTACCTTCACAATACATATATTCACTTATGAAATTTGTCATTAATAACCCATCCCATTTCAAAAATAACAGCAAAGTGTGTAGCTACAACACTAGAAGTAAGGATGGTATTCACTATTCTGGATTAAATCTCACTTTGGCACAGAAAGGGGTGAATTATGCTGACACAAAAATCTTTAGTCATTTGCCAAATAGTATTAAAAGCCTGACAGATAGCCAACCAACATTTAAAAGCAAATTAAAAGACTTTCTGAATGACACCTCCTTCTACTCAATAGATGAATTCTTAGATATGACGTAGTAACTGTAAAAAATTAATTAATTAATTATTTTGTGTCAAGAAAACTTATATTAAAGTGACACGTTTCACATCATTTTGAAATGTCATATTCAAGATCTATGGAACAAGATTAATGTATGTATGTATGTAAGCACCATAGCAATGCTCATTAACAAAAGTAGGACTATATGAGATTTCAAACAAAATTTGTGAATGGTTTTAGGATTTCTTCATAGTGAAGACACAGTATTTTGTTTTAGATGGAGACTTGTCAACAGATTTACTGGCGTGACACAGATAAGTGTTTTGGAACCCAATTGTTCATGATGTATATTATGGTAATCTCAGTCTTTTTGCTGATGATGCAGTTTTATATAATGTTGTATTGTCTGAGAAAAGCTACAAAAATATTCAGCTGGAACTTGATAAGATTTTCAAGTGGTGTAAAAACAGGCAACTTTTTTTTAAATGTCAGAAATGTAAAATTTTGCACTTAACAAAATATTGTATTGTATGACTATAAGGTCAATGCTCTTTGGAATCAGTCAAATAATGCAGATACCTGAGTGTAACGATTTGTGGGGATATGAAATGGATTGCTCAGATAGGTTCAGTTATAGGTAAAGAGCATGTAGCAGACTTCAGTCCATTGGCATGGCATCAGGGAAATGTAGTCAGTCTACAAAGATGAATGTTTACTAAAGATTTATTGGTCCCATGTTAGAAGACTGATCAAGTTCATGGGACCCATACCACATAGGACTGAGGATATTGAACATACAGGGTGTTAGGAGTATAAGTGCAGATAATGTGATTGTTGGTACCTCTATTTTACCTGCTATAGTGCATTAGTTGCTTTTTCTCTGCATCTAACACTCTTCCTGCAAACACATCACTTAATTTACACTGAGATGACAAAAGTCATGGGATACTTCCCAATATCATGTCAGATTTCCTTCTGCCCAGCATACTGCAGTAACTTGATGTAGCATGGACTCAACATGTTGTTGAAAGACTCCTGTAGAAATATTGAGCCAAGCTGCCTCAGTAGCCATCGTAAATTTTGTGAAAATGTTGCTTGTGCACAATTTTGTGCATGAACTAACCTCTCGATTATGTCTCATAAATGCTTGATGGGATTCATGTCAGGCAATGTGGGTGATCAAATCATTCACTTGAACTGTCCAGAATGTTCTTCAAACCAGTTGTGAACAACTGTGGCCAGTGACTTGGAGCATTGTCATCCACAAAAAATGCAATTATAGTTTGGCTGCAAACCAGCTTGCACAGTACCTTGTTGACAACATAGGTCCATGGCTTCATGGAGTCTGTGCCATACTTGAACACTACCCTCAGCTCTTACCAACTGAACTTGGGACTGATCTGATCAGACAATGGTTTTCCAGTCATCTAGGGTGCAACCGATATGGTCATGAGCGCAGGAGAGGTGTTGCAGGCAATGTTGTGCTTTTAGCAAAGACACTCATGTCAATTGTCTGATGCAATAGCCCATTAACACCATATTTCACCACAATATCCTAACAGATACTTTTGTCATGCATCCCACATTGATTTCTGTGGTTATTTCATGCAATGTTGCTTGTCTGTTAACACCCACAACTCTATGCAAACACTGCTGCTCTCGGTTGTTAAATGAACATCGTTGGGCACTGCCTTGTCCATGGTAAGAGGTAATGCCTGAAGTGCAGTATTCTTGGCACACTCTTGACACTATGGATTTCAGAATATTGAATTTCCAAAATGGATTGCCCCATGTATCTAACTCCACCTGCAATTCTGCTTTCAAAGTCTATATGTTCCTGTTGTGTAGCCATAATTACATTAGAAACCTTTTCACATGAATCACCTGAGTGTAAACGACAGCTCTGCCAATGCGCTGCCCTTTTATACCTTGTATATGTGACACCACTGTCATCTACATATGTGCATATCGTTATCCCATCACTTACATCAGCTCAGTTTTCTAATCACCTCATGTTTTCTGCATGGTCATAACTGCAACCCCTAAGTGCACCATACTTGTCAGTACAGATTACCCATTTTGCATCCACACTTCAAGACCTGACCTACTGCCCAGGGGAAAACAAGCATTGATGACTTGTGCTTGCTGCATGTACTTGGAGGTACTAACCAACCTAAAAGCATACTACACCTATAGCTATAACTGTTAGTCTGTAAATGAAGTAAATACTGATGTAATGTCATTTAATACTCTGTCCTTAGTCACAAATAAAAATATTTACATGTATACTCTAACCCCTGCATATACAGACGTGCAACAAAAACTGTCATAGGTTTGTTTCACTGAGGGACAGCATCACAGAAATGCTAGAAAAAGTGAATTGGCAGATTCTTGAAGTTGGATGCTAATTATCCTGTGAAAGCCTATTTACAAAGTTTGAAGAACCAGTATTAAGTGAACAATATATGAATATACTACAGCCCTCTGTTTAATGCCCCCACAGAGACTATGAAGACAAGATTAGACTATTTACAGCATACACAGAGACATTCTTCCTTCATTCCATGCATGGGAGGAAATGCTATCTAACATGTGATACAATGGTAAGTGCCCTCAGTCTTCCACTGCACAGTGGTTTTCTGAATCTGTATGTTGATGCTGATGTAGAGGAACATATCAACCAAGTTGCTTACAGCTCTCCAACAAGAGATACACTGAACATTAGATATGCTGAACATTAGCTGCAAAGTTTTTGCTGTTCACTAGAGAACAAATAACTCAATGAGTTGAATCTTTTTACAAAAGTAAAATGATAAATGCTGTTTGATATTTTTTAAAGGTGTCTGTGTGAAGAAAGCCATAGAAAAATAACTTTAGATAGTATTATACCAGTACAGGCTTGAACTGAGAGTAGACCAGTTGAGAACCAATAACAGTTACAGTCAGGTTGAGAAAAAATACTTGGCAGGAATGCTTGAAGGGGAACAGCTTGTGTGACAGGCCATATATTTTTAAAACTACAGAGTGCAAAGAGTGTAAATAATTGTTGTAAAACAAAACTTCATTACCTCATACAGCAATAATTAACACCAATAAATTGCTTTTATTATTATTACTATTATTACAGTTTATGTTCCAGTGAGACAGTTTAGCAGAGAGGATCACTTAATCTGAAGAAAGTGTTTTATTATCCAGAATGGTAAACTTACACACAAAAGACACTTACCTTCCTCGGCCATCACCACATTTTCCTTCTTCTGCCTTATCAAAACCATCAGGGTTCATTGTAGGCAGGAAATGTATTCTGGTATTATCTAACAGCCATGTAATTCTATCATCATTTCCATATGTACTGAGCAGTAGCTGTGGAATGAAATTGATAAAAGAAGGAAACATTAAGTTCACCAATATTTTCTTCTATACTGTTCTAAATAACATGCGACATTACATTCTAATTTGTAGAGTTTTTGTCCTCTGCCACTTGTAGAATAAATGGAGTGATCAAATTCACCCTCTTTGCAAAAGATACTTCTCTCCTAGTGGACAAAACAGCAAGAAAATTCCTAAAAACTTCTACTGGCAGTGTACTTAATGATATCCTTAATTGGTTTAGCTGCAAAGGACCCTCTGGATGCAAAATAATAATAATCCCCCATTACTAAACAGTACAATTTCCCGTGACACAGAGAGAACTACAGAGCATAAATATAAAATGTAATGGACGGTAAATACAGCAAGTGGCATCTTCTAAGTTCTTAGTTCTGTACACTGACAGGAAATTAAATTGGAAAAAAACTTGATTCTGCAGCTCTTGCCTTATGCATAACTGCATCATCCACAAATAAGGATGCCATCAGAGATGCTTACTCTAGATATTTCCATGTACTATTGCCTTCCAGCATCATCTTTTGGGGTATAAGATCCTGGCAATAAATATTTGGAACTCAGAGAGAGTTAGACACATTATGATTAGTTTTCTTTCAAGACACTCTTTCAGGAACCTGTTCCAGAAAATGCAGGTTTTTACAATGATATCTAAGTATATATTCACGATTGTATGTTTCTTTGATAAAAACAACTCTATTTTTCAAAATCAATAGTTGATATCATTAACACCAGACAAATTTTACGTATGTGGAAAAGGGAGTGAATTAGTGTGGCATGCAAGTTTTCAATACTCTACCTAGAGAAATCAAAATTCTTTCTCTTCATGTAAACAAAATTTGTGAGCAAATTGGAAGAATACTTCTTACACAAGCCATACTACTCAATTAGTGATTTTTTATCATAAATAAGTATGTATGTGTGGAGTTGTTGTGCAACTGAGATGTCCCATTTAGTGGAAGATTTATTTTTATTTATTTAATTTTTTTTTACATAGCACTAGTTGATTTGAGTTTTATTATGACTATCATATTGTGCTCTACTGTTTCCATAAATTATTGTAAAAACACTCAGTTTTTCAATATCTTGACAAATCTAATAGCATTGGGCTCAATGAAACTTGCAAGAAAATAAATGATTCACTCTTCGCTTTATCTGATACCACTTTTGCATTAAATGTAATAATCCTGATGTACACTTGAAGCCCATTTCTCTTAACAAAAAGTTATGTAACTTATTTTTTTTAGGCCAACCTTAATTTACTTTTCTCAGCATTATACTAATTTTTCTCATTTTCAATTGCCATTTAGAGCAGTATATGAATTATCCACCCTCTTTCCTTTTGATTTGGGTGGTACATTTCTGATAAACATGGTCTCTACATTTTTGACTATTTGCTTACTTTTGTAGACCCATACGGACAGTTTTAGGTAGTATGGTACAGTTATATTAGGTTGGTGCATAAGTTCATACTGCTTTTGTTTTGCATGTTGGCATTCTGGTTGCTATAGGTTTATTTATCAATTGTCACTTTTATTTGTAGTTCACTGTTGCTATTTGAGTTTACATGTTGTCATTTTGTCATTTGGAGATAGTGAGTGGAGCTGTGTATGTTAGAAAATGGAGTGCCAAGTGGTGAAATCAGAACATTTCTGACATATTCTTTTGTTTGAGTTCAATAGGGGTGACAGCAGCAGTTCAATAGGGGTGACAGCAGCAGAAGCATCCCAAAACATTTGTGCCTTGTATGGTAATAATACCAGTGGGCACAGCGTGTGCAAGAAAATGGTTTTCTCATGTTAAAGAGGATCGTTTTGACATTAGTGACTCTCCACATCAAGGAAGACCTTTGGGGTCTGATGAAGACTGTTTAAATGAATTAATTCACAATGTTCCACATCATTGCACTTGAGAACTGGCAACTGCAATGAACTGCAATCATTCCATAATCATGATACATTTGCAGGCAATGGGCAAGGTCCAAAAATCTGGTGTATAAGTACTGCTTGCTCTAAACAAAAATCACATAAATCAGCAGGTGGCCATCTATGCTTGTTCGTCATCAATTGGTTTTTGAACAACACCAACCATTCCCATCCTTTATCATTACTGGTGATAAGAAATGGTGTCTTTATGCTAACATAATAAAAAAGAAAGAAATGGTTGATTGCAAACAAAGCAGCAACTTTCCCTACAAAGATCTGCATGCATGCACAAAAGATAATGTTATGCATCTGGTGGCAGACTACAAACTGCTTCTCCGAGATGTCAACAACTGAGATGTATTACAGACACAATCCTAGATCAATAACTAGGAAAGCTGTGTGAAGTGATGCTACTCCCGCCTGCATTCTGCTAGACTGACAAAATGGTGTCTTTATGCTAACATAATAAAAAAGAAAGAAATGGTTGAGTGCAAACAAAGCAGCAACTTTCCCTACAAAGATCTGCATGCATGCACAAAAGATAATGTTATGCATCTGGTGGCAGACTACAAACTGCTTCTCCGAGATGTCAACAACTGAGATGTATTACAGACACAATCCTAGATCAATAACTAGGAAAGCTGTGTGAAGTGATGCTACTCCCGCCTGCATTCTGCTAGACTGACAAAAAGCACTACACAAGACTTGGGTTGGGAAGTCATTCCACATCCATTTTTTTCACCTGGTATTGCACCCCCAGATTTTTACCTTTTCCATTCTCTAACAGGCAACCTTGAAAGAACTTCCTTTCTTCATGAAAATGCACTCCAAATATGGCTTGACAAGTTCTTCACCTCAAAACCATACAATTTCCACAGCCACAGAATCTAAAAGTTACTCCAGAATTGGCAGATTGTTGTGAATAGTGAAGAAGAATATATTATTGATTACTAAAGTCTCTGTTATGTATATCTGTTGTGTTTATTAAAATTATAGAAAAATGTTACTAACCCAACACTATAGCTGATAATCAGTCGTGTGGGACACATAATATTATTCATAACACAAACGGAAAATCTTCGGCCAGTTTACTTGCTTAGATGATTCAGATACTGATACTGTATTCTTACAAAGAAATTGGCTTTGTTTAGGACAAAAATTTATGAAATTTAGGCAATGTTTGGATATTTTATTAACCAGTATTGTTTACAGATTAGCACTGTGTGAGTACTTAACATCAGGCAAGGGTTAAAAATTGTGTAGGCCTCTACCAGGATGCAACACACTTCTTTTTCTTTCACCACATTAACTTTTTAAAGCCTTTCATGCAAATTCCTTGTGAGGGACTAGAAGTAAAACTGAGACTGTAACAGGTGAACATATTCTACATAAAATAAAGTGAATGATCTCTATGAATCAGATCTATATTTCATGTAGCTCAGTTGATAAATTACAAGAAAGACTTAAGCACTGAATAATAAAAGGAAAGACAGCTATAATTTCAAACATCTCTGAATAAGAATCTAAACGGCTTTAGGGTACAGGCAGATGATTGTGACATAGGCGCATAACTTATGTTAAAGTGACACGTTCCACATCATTATGAAATGTCGTATTCATGATCTATGGAACAAGGATTAATATGTGTATGTATGTATATGAGTGAAGAAAATAATGATTATGATCCAGAATGTTTGAATTATGACTATAAGACAGAGTTGTTACAGATTTAAATTAACTTTGTAAAGTTATTCCCACTATTTGTGGATGCAGGTATAGGCATGGCAGCATTATCTTTTACATACCTTTATAAGCTGCAAAATAATTTCTCGTCCAGATGGTTCATTACCATGTATGTTGGCTACCAACTTGACATTAGGAATTCCTATCTGATCTTTTTCTGCAGCTGACACTTGAAGAACCCACAGTTCTTGTTCTGTGGAAAAATGGATCAAAGTTCATTTAGTGTTTTGGAGAAGATTTCATTGACAAAAAAATTAAGATTAGAGTTTACTACAAATAACTAATTAACTAAATTAGTCTGCATACTCATGTGTAAGCATATGTAACCTTCAAAATGCATGTGCACACACACACACACACACACACACACACACACACACACACACACACACACACATACATGTATTGTTCACCAACTAACTAAATAAGAGTCACATGAGATCTCTGGGCATTAATCAAAAACTGATCATTATGGCCAAACACAAGTCACTCCATCTCTGTTCTCCACAGACTGCAAAGTCAGGCATCTGTTATCACATCTTTATTTGTTCAAAACCACCTCATCACGATAACTGCCATAGTAAAAAATGTGCGGGTAACAGTGGTGCAGTAGCAATTAGCTTTGAATTTAACAGTGTACACATTGAGCAAAATGCAACAGATCACCTGAAATTCAATAATGGACAACATGTGTTCACTCTTAACATCTAGAAACATCTCATTTCTATGTGATACAACAGCTACTGACCAACTTTTGTACTTTTGCCAACTCTCTGGCACATGGTACATAGCTCAGCAATAATGCAGAAATGTCACCATTATATCAACTAAACATAAAATAAGCCAGACAGACAGGTGGTACCAAAACTGAGAGGGAAAAAAGAATTGGAAAGCACATTTTGTGATGCATACCTATTTCTAACAGGATGTATTAAAGGTAAGTGCAGGTGCAGGTTGAAATGGTTCATCTGCCTTTCTTATTTACACAGGAACTATAATGAAACCTGCTGCAAGATCATGAATGCTCCTTTGTTCTCCTACAGAATAAATTATCTATGTTCAGCCCATCTATGAAGCATTCCAAGCACTCTAAATACGAGGTGCGGCTAGAAAAAAACCGGACTGATGCTGGAAAAAACATTTATTTACAATTTCATGTTATCTCCTTCAATGTACTCTCCTCCTCGGTCTCTACACCGCTCCATACGAATTTTCCACTGTTCATAGCAATGCTGCAGATCATTTTTGGTAAGTCCATACATTACTTCCGTCGCTTTTTCTTTTACTGCTTCAACAGTCTCAAATCTAGTTCCTTTCAAAGCTGACTTGACTTTAGGGAAAAGAAAAAAGTCACAGGGGGCCAAATGAGGTGAGTAGGGTGGATGATCTAAGATGGGAATGTTGTGTTTTGCCAAAAACGTCTTTATTGACAATGCGCTGTGAGCTGGGGCATTGTCTTGGTGAAGCATCCATGACTTTTTTCTCCACAAATCGTTCCGTTTTCTCCGTACTCGCTCACGTAGGGTAGCCAGGACGCAAATGTAGTAATGCTGATTCACTGTTTGTCCCTCTGGTACCCAATCAATGTGCACAATCCCTTTGATGTCAAAAAAAACAATCATCATTGCCTTGAATTTCGATTTTGACATTCGTGCTTTTTTTTTGTCGTGGAGAACCAGGAGTTTTCCAATGCATCGATTGGCGTATAGTTTCGGAATCGTAAGTAAAAAACCACGATTCATCGCAAGTAATAACATTTTGTAAAAAGGTGGGATCACTTTCAATGTTTTCCAGGATGTCAGAACAAATCATTCTTCGGCGTTCCTTCTGTTCAATTGTGAGACACTTTGGAACCATTTTTGAACACACTTTGTTCATGTTGAAACTTTCATGAAGAATCTGCCTAACACTTTCCTTGTCAACTCCTGTTAACTCAGACACTGCTCTGATTGTCAAACGGCGATCTTGTCGAACAAATTTACCGATTTTTTCAATGTTTGGATCAGTTTTTGCTGACAATGGTCTGCCAGTGCGAGTGTCATCACTGGTGTCTTCGCGGCCATCTTTAAATCGTTTAAACCACTCAAACACTTGTGTTCGCGATAAACAATCATCGCCGTACACTTGTTGTAACATTACAAACGTTTCACTTGCAGATTTTCCTAGTCTGAAACAAAATTTGATGTTAACACGCTGTTCTTTCTGTACACTCAACATTTTCCGACGCACAGACAAATCGTCAACTACTTAAAACAGACGCCACGGGCAGACTGAGTGCAAAAGGCAGATGAAACTCTAGCAGTAGGCGGAGCGAGAGTCACGTGACAGGCCACGCGACTTTCAGCCTTATTGCATTCGTTTTATTGTTTCACCAGTACTAGTCCAGTTTTTTTCTAGCCACACCTCGCATGTCAGTGTAATTAATTGCATGCTCCAAGAAAACAAGAATACTTGCCTGGCTCTTTATGTGCCTCACTGCTGAGTGCATTTGTGGTGCTGTCAAATGGAATGTGAGCATCTTAGGGCTTTCTTCAACAGATGTGTGCATTTCATAGTGATTTGGCGAGTATGTATGTAAATGAAGGTATAGATCTCTGTGAGTTGTTTGCACTGGGTGGTCAATTATCTGTCATCAATGCTTCATGATAATCATAGTGTGTTATAGAAATTAGGTCACTAAAAATGTCATGATAGCTTCAAATTATAAACAGCCCAGAAATCACTGACTGTGGAGCAGATATGATTTGAACTTTTTCCTTTCCTTTCATACAAAACCATTAAAGTAAAAAAAACTAGATTTTTTAGCAGGGATGAAAACATTCACTTAAATATCAAAAAACACTTTAAGTTGCGTAAATCAGTTGCAAAACTTAGATTCTAAGAAGGTAGATGGTACTTGAAAGAATTTGAGATGTCCTGTTGTCATACACTTTTCATAGACGTAGATCTAAGCTTTTCTGCCCCCATTAAATTTCTCTTTGCACACCTTTAGAATACAAGTCCAGCAAGTTTCTGAAAGCAGATGACGAAGTGTTTTCAGAAAACTTCACTATACAAGTGCTGATTTATGCTCAGTGTAGGATGCTCTATCTGAAACACACAGTACATCCTGTAGATGTTTAAAACTGGACTTAGAATAATTTTCTCTGTTGATCCATTGTAGACATGGGACAGATGATGGTCAAATATTTACCAGAGAAGGTTTCCAAACAACCATACGTTTTGAGAAGTTATTTAATTTAGACAACCAGCTTTGGCATCTCAATAATACCATCATCAGGCCCAATATGCACTTCATATATACCAATTCAATTCTACACAGAGTACGCGAAAGAACTTGCCCCCCTTCTAACAGCCATGTACCGCAAGTCTCTAGAGGGACAGAAGGTTTCAAATGATTGGAAAAGAGCACAGGTAGTTTCAGTTTTCAAGAAGGGTCATCAAGCAGATGCACAAAACTATAGGCCTATATCTCTGACATCGATCTGTTGTAAAATTTTAGAACATGTTTTTTGCTCGCGTATCATGTCATTTCTGGAAACCCAGAATCTATTCTGTAGGGGTCAACATGGATTCCGGAAACAGCAATCATGTGAGACCCAACTCACTTTATTTGTTCATGAGACCCAGAAAATATTAGATACAGGCTCCCAGGTAGATGCCATTTTCCTTGACTTCCGGAAGAAATTTGATACAGTTCCGCATTGTAGCCTGATAAATAAAGTAAGAGCCTACGGAATATCAGACCAACTGTGTGGTTGGATTGAAGAGTTTTTAGCAAACAGAACACAGCATATTGTTCTCAATGGAGAGACGTCTACAGACATTAAAGTAACCTCTGGCGTGCCACAGGGGAGTGTTATGGGACCATTGCTTTTCACAATATATATAAATAACCTAGTAGATAGTGTCGGAAGCTCCATGCGGGTTTTCGCGGATGATGCTGTAGTATACAGAGAAGTTGCAGCATTAGAAAATTGCAGTGAAATGCAGGAAGATCTGCAGCGGATGGGCATTTGGTGCAGGGAGTTTCAACTGACCCTTAACATAGACAAATGTAATGTATTGTGAATACATAGAAAGAAGGATCCTTTATTGTATGATTATATGATAGCAGAACAAACACTGGTAGCAGTTACATCTGTAAAATATCTGGGAGTATGCATATGGAACGATTTGTAGTGGAATGATCATATAAAATTAATTGGTGGTAAGGTGGGTGCCAGGTTGAGATTAATTGGGAGAGTCAGAAAATGTAGTCCATCAACAAAGGAGGTGGCTTACAAAACACTCGTTCGGCCTATACTTGAGTACTACTCATCAGTGTGGGATCCATACCAGGTCAGGTTGACAGAGGAGTTAGAGAAGAGCCAAAGAAGAGCATCGCGTTTCGTCACAGGGTTATTTGGTAAGAGTGATAGCATTACGGAGATGTTTAGCAAACTCAAGTGGCAGACTCTGCTAGAGAGGGGCTCTGCATCGCAGTGTAGCTTGCTGTCCAGGTTTCGAGAGCGTGCATTTCTGAATGAGGTATCGAATATATTGCTTCCCCTTACTTATACCTCCCGAGGAGATCACGAATGTAAAATTAGAGAGGTTCGAGCGTGTATGTAGGCTTTCCAGCAGTCGTTCTTCCTGCGAACCATAGTCAACTGGAACAGGAAAGGGAGGTAATGACAGTGGCACGTAAAGTGCCCTCCACGACACACCTTTAGGTGGCTTGCAGAGTATAATGTAGATGTAGATGTAGAATTGGTATTTGTGTACTGAAGCAATCAGTATCTTGATACTGTGAATTAAATTTTTCAGAGTTTCTGTCAAAGATTTGACAACAACTCTTTTGTCAAGTTACTAATGACCCTAATGCACACACTCTCCCTGGGCCTGTGTGTGCACTGCACCATCAGTGTCTAATAAGGAACCCTGTGGAGACCCTTATAACTTTGTGAAACACACTGTAGTTGCTTCTTCTGATGTACGGGGATAGATGGATTGGTGAATCACTTTCTCAACCTTCAGTTTGCAGAATTGTGTGGGAGGGAAGTGCATGAATGCAGTCTGGAAACCTGCCTTTCCTCACGCTTCTACCCAACTATATCTCCCCACTACATCCTGTTACACTCCCGGAGCACAGTTTATCCTTAAATATGGTTCTACTGCACTCAGAGGTGGTACACACATTTAATATTTGTTTCTAATCCACTTCATTTAAATATAAACATTAATTTTATACCACTAGCACAATATTTTTAATAATCTGTGATTTTTCCATCCTTCAAAGGCCTAAACTTCTAGTCCTAGAGAAAAAATTACAAAGACCCTTTTTGTAGGAATTTTATGTAGTTTAGTTTTGCGCTGAAAACATTTTCACTGGAAGCCACAGTTTTTAAGTTGTTTGAGGAAAACATAAAAAAGTGACCTCTAAACCCATCCCCATCCCAATGCTCACACCCCACTGGTCAGGATTTTTAAATGACACCTGAAGTGAACTGGAGGACAAATGAATGATACCACATCAGCTATTCTTGTGTATGCTCTGGCTCCACACTATCATTGCTTTCCTGTAGCAGAGACCTCTAACACACTGTTCTACAGTGCACTGGACTTGGAGGGAGCTGGTCTGAGTTGTGATGAGAGAGGAAATTTTACTTGCCCATATTTCACTGGCTTTGTGAGGAGAGTTGCTGCTGTAAGAGTTTCCAATCTCCAGACTTCACTCCAATATTTTTCATTAAATCTTCCCTCAGGATCTCATTGAGTAAGGGCATTTGACACTGTGCATGGTGATACGTTCATCAGATGGGGATGCTTAGTTCAAAATATCTCTTAGTGCTATTCAACATGCAATACAGGGAGGGAACTATTAGTTCCACACAGATAAGGTGAATAAAAAGTTTGTAAGTTCCATAGTTTGCTCAAGATTTAATCATGGATCATACACCACCTGTCTTTCTTGAATACGCGTTCGAAGTAATCCTTACTGTGAATATGATCCAATAACAGTAGGAGATATCAATTACATTCTTTTTACAAATGTAAACCAGTAAACTGAGTTCATATAACAATTAACAAGATCTCATTAATCATTGCCAACTAACACACTGGCTCCCCCTCATCAAAATAATATAGTATCTTTAAAACTAATTATAAAATTGTTAAAGAATTTATAACCTTACTGGTAATATACTTGAAAATTCATAAAGCACTGGGAAATGGCCAAAAAAGAAATAGTAATAATAAAAACATATTTGCCATAACGTGGTTTCACCTTCTCCATTCATCTATTTATAAAATACTAACAAGATGTTAACCTTTACGCATATTTATCACAGTCACCTGCACTTGATGGACAGACTTATTACAAAGCACTCAGACTTCACGCTTTTGTGCATGAGGAAAGAAGGTCATTCAATTTAGGCAGCTCTGGTAACTATCAAGAATCTCCAAGTCAACAGTTGCATAAAACTTTATTTTACTCATTGATAAGTCTTTATTCATGTTGTTATGATCATTTCTCTAGTGCCAAGTCTTCATTGGTATTGATATGATCATTTTAATTCAAATGTCTTATCACAACTGCCTATTGAATATTTTACTTTGCTTCCTGAAACACTACATATTAAATGATACATGAACCAGGAACAACCAGTAGGTACTCACTGTTAACGGACTGTCCAATGGAATAGAGGTCGGTCATGTTTGGGAAAGCATCCCGAAAAACTTGCAGCAGCTCTGCAATCTCCTTGTTGCTGTGGTACTTGAAAGGCAACTCCGGTAGTGTAGGCGCAATAGACGGTGCTTCTCTCGAGCTGCCCACAGCCAGCAGCAATGTCACGGCTGACACGAGCAATGATTGGCACCAGAACATGGCTTCACGTTGCTTCTCTGTGAAAATAAATGATGTTGCATTTCCTACAGTCTAGCTGTGACACATAGTAACAGGTGGCAGAAGCAAACAGTTATATACTTCCACTACAGCTGGCATATTCGTCCTGAGAGAACTGAAACTGTATTGATTTTTAAAACAATTCTAATATATCATTTATTTTTAAGTCCTATCTACATATTCTTTTTAAATTTATGAATAGTTTCAATCTCCCTGGAGCATCTTTGGATCTAAAAACAAAGTAAAAGTAAGTATGTAAAGAAGCAAAGTATTTTACATAAATGTAGAATTTACCTATGTACTTGCATCAGTAACCTATTGTGTCTGTGTTAGAACAACATATCACAGTACTGTGGTATGCAACTGTGCTCAATGTGTACCATGCATTTTTACTTTTGTAAAATATAAGAGAGCACATATTTGGTTTTACTTTGTTTTTATACCTGTAGATGGTCAAAAGAGATCAAAACTAGTTGAATGTTTTAGAAGAATGTGCAATTGGATCTGAGAAATAAAATGTATATTAGAGCTATATACTTCTACTGTAAGAATCTAAGAAAAAGTACATTGAAACTGTAAGGTGGATGGTATATTACAAATATTGACGAGACTGGAGAAACACTAATGAGACACAAAAGTGTTCAATCCATGGGCCGCTTTACTATGGCATGCATCCTCTTATGATCTCAAAAGATGCCAAGGTTATTATTTTGTGTGGGTTCGTTTGGCAAAATTTTTCAATAGATAGGTAATTTGAGTTAGTCAGCAGCCACCTCTAAAAACACTGTGCTCTCTCCTGTCAAATTCATACTATCATTTGATTATTAGTGAGTTCATTTCTTTGCGAGTGCAAAGGGGGGGGAGGGGGAGGGGGGGGGCTTAATGGTCCTTCCGAAGAAAGGTAACGACAGGGAGACCTGGTCCCAGGCGGCGAAGTCATCCGAGCTGTTGAATCACATGAGTAGTCATTCTGATGACATTTTCAGTACAAGGAACAATGTTGCTGCCACAGTATCAGCTGGAACAATTTGAACGCTAAAGATAGGCTATGAGCGAACGCACTACTCATAATATTTCCTCCCAAACTTCATCTCTATGCAGCTCACCTCCTATGCTCTGGCAACAGACTCAACTGGTGGGAAGGATGGCTCAAAGTTTTATTTAGTGATGAGAGCATCAAATATCGAAGTGTATCGGGTAGTGAAAAACATGACTAACATCAAGTGGCTTGGTGACTCTTAGCCGCCAACAGTGACAGAACAGGGGTTTGTCGAAAGAAGATTTAATAGTCCAGAACAAATTCAGTTTACGATGCAACCCATTCATTTGAGATATATTCTTCCATTAGGACAACGTCAGCACGCAGAATTGTTGGGTCACACGTAGTACGCTCCAAGATCTTCGTCTCTGGACAGCACAATGACAAGCGTCATCACCTAGTGACTCTGTGTGATAACGGTACATGACAGAATGCCATCTGGTGCAGCCCCTGTAACTAGGAAAATCCTCCAACTAACTGCAAAAGCAACTGCCAGCGGCATGGAACGACATCTTCAAAGACGATATCCGACACCACTATGATGACTGGACTGTGTTGTT
Organism: Schistocerca americana; assembly: GCF_021461395.2. Classification (NCBI taxonomy): domain Eukaryota; kingdom Metazoa; phylum Arthropoda; class Insecta; order Orthoptera; family Acrididae; genus Schistocerca; species Schistocerca americana. Next base: position 332,651,930 of record NC_060119.1, on the reverse strand, counting down.
GCTAGAGGAGCGTCCAAGACAACCTGCTATTCAGCATTCTTCTCAAATGTGAAAAAGACCAAAAGTAGGTAAATCTTAGAAAAAGTGTTCATTAAAGAATGGATAATCAAGCATTAGCAAAATAAAGGTGGAAGTCTTTGAGAGTTGTAGAAAGAAGGATAGCAATTTTCTAAACATCAAAACTGGAGTCTAGCAAGAAAAATTGTTATGGCTGACAAAACCAAGGAAGATTTCCACGTCATACTACAGCATACAAAGGAAGATTTCTTCAACAAAAGAACTCTACGGATATCAGAAATTAAAATGAAACTGAGAAAAATATTTCTGCAACAATACAGTCAGTAGGGCGTTAAATTCAAATCCGCTACACTTTCTCCCATGAAACAGTGTTCTGGAGCACAGCGTTTGTACGAGTGAAACGTGGACCGTGGAAAAAGTAGAAAAACAAACTTGAAGCATTTGAAGAACGGTCCTGCAGAGGGCTATTATGGCTCAAATGGCTCTGAGCACTATGGGACTTAACATCTATGGTCATCAGTCCCCTAGAACTTAGAACTACTTAAACCTAACTAACCTAAGGACATCACACACATCCATGCCCGAGGCAGGATTCGAACCTGCGACCGTAGCAGTTGCTCGGCTCCGGACTGAGCGCCTTTTTTTTTATTTTTTTTTTTATTTTTTTTTTAAGTCTCATTTTGTTCGCTTTTGTTCGTTGCATCTGCTCGGGGCGGACGTCGTAAGACATCCGTTTAAGTTCGTTGATGATCGATTAACTCAGTTTTTTTATTACAGAAGGCACGTAGCCATCCGACCGAACACGCTGAGCTACCGTGCCGGCATCGCCTAGAACCGCTAGACCACCACGGCCGGCAAGGGCTATTAAAACTTATGTGGAAAGAGAACATACATAAACTGGAAAATCTTTGTTAGAAGAGGGAACAGGTCAGTGAAACATCTGCTAGTGAAACATCTGCTACGACATCCATGAATAGTTAAACTGGCAATGGAAAGAGAAGTCGAAGGGAAAAATTGCAGTGTCAACAGAAATTAGAAAATGTAAATGAAAAAAGTAACACAGATAACGAGTGGGGATGGTACTACCAAGGAAATCCAAAATCTGAGGACTTGAAAGTATGACAATCATATGACGCATATGGGATTACTCCAAAGCTCACGTTCTCATCCACATATATCATTTTGTGAGATATTACAGTGTGGCCCCGTTAAAGGCAGCTGCTATACATGGTTATTGAAACAAGTGGAGCATTTGAACCAATACAATTATAAGTGTCGGTCATAAGGCTTTCGCTTTTAATTCGTGAAATCTTTGACTCAAGAAAGGCAGCAAATCCGACTTTGGTGCTGATTTCTTGCTTATTTATACTCCTCGTAAATTTGAGCATATTCGGCTAACAGGTGGTAACACCAATAACATTCTATTGTTTTGGAAAATGACACATTGACGTATTGGTCAATGAGCTGTGACGAAATTCTTCAGTAGTGAAGATAAGACGCTGATTCGCATTCGTGAATAGCTGAAGAATATTTTGAGTGACCCTACAGCGGATGGGCCTACCAGCGCAATTAGTCACTGGATTTGTCGCTGATGGAGGCTGAAGAGCGAATGTCGTTTGATGATCATAAGTAGAAGAGATGACCCGCCAGTGCGCTGATACGAGATACACAAAAAGTCGATAACGTCATCCATGACTGCCAAGTAAAAGCTGAAGAAGAGTGTCACAAGCCAAAAATCACTAATTTTTCGTGTTACGCGCTGGCTGGTGCACATAACGTTCCTACCACAAAAAAGACAAGTACAACAGTAGCCGCCAACTTGTAAGCATAAAAATTAAAGGATTAGAGTATTCAGAGAACATTGTGATGGGTTGCGACTTGGTTCCATTTCTTTGAACCTGAGTCGAAAAGGTTCTTGACGGAAAGGCACCCCAAATGACAAAGTCTGCATCACCCTCTACCTACGACCACAGGACCGCAGGTGCTTAATAATGTTCGGGCTGGGTCCCCGGGTACGCCATTATGGGACCAGGGTGGGAATTTGTTTCACCAGGACAGTGTGAACTGGCGCACTTTCATCTTGCAAGATGGGATCTTTTTTCGGGATACGACGTAAACACCACGGAATCCTCTTGGTCACCTAAAGTGCACAAAATCCAGTCCCATAACTCGTCTTAAGAAAGTAATGATGTACCCAACAGATCATCATCAAAACTCTGAGCCATATATTCAAAAAACCATCTCCATATTAACGGTACGAAGCATGTAGTGAGATGCATAAACTTTTCTCGGTAACCAACACATTTACACCGTATCTCCGAAAAGTTTCAAGACTGGGTTAATCAAAAATAGAGAAAAGTTAAGATGATAGTTTTAATGTTTCAGTTGTCGTCACCGCATGACTACGACACTCTATGACGTTCATACAAGAATGTGAAACTGCAATCCTTCTTCGGGATGCTGTTCAACACGCGTGTCATATTCGCTGCTTCTTAGATCTTGGCGAACCACGAGAGGCCCATTCTGCACTTCGTCGTTTTGTGCGAGGTTGGTATTGCTACCGCCAAATCTCGTCACTCGCGATTTTTCCCAGAACAGAGTTGCCCGCCTCTTTCATTTCAGTCCAGTCGCGGCAGCAAATTTTGCACACACTTTTCCGTTCTTCAAAATAATCTGGAGAATGTCTTGAACAATTGATGTAGAGGCGTTTCGTTCATTGGCCCATTGCGATTTGTGACACCACTACAACGTTGACATTGTTTACGGTTGTTAGTTCCAAGTGCCAGTGTACTTACTGCGTTGACGTCGCTTATACGCCAGAAATAAAACAAGTGTCGGATTTTTTTGAACGGACAGTGCAAGCCGGATACTTGGAAACCATTTACAGACATAATTATCCAACACAGCATGTTCCGCGGACTGTTTTCGTCGTGCTAACGCATGCTTGTCGGGGAGATTTAGAGATTATCGTACTGGCGCTTATGTTGGTATACAGAGCTTGCATCGGGCTGTGATTATAGGTACCGTATATATCGTCCGAGATGTTTATTGTGTTTTGACGACATGACGACACTTCTATCACTTCAGTCGACATTTTTCCCAGGGTTCAGGGACACCTGTAACTTAGCATTGCGTTTGATCATTATCGTAATTCATTCATGCTTCTTGCTACGAATCATTTATATCGACATCACAATGAATGTTATTCTAGAGCAGTGGTACCAACCTGGTCCCTGCCGCTCACAAGTGGGCGTTCCAGGTTTTGTGGTGGGCGGTAGGCTGTAGGGGCTTTAAAAACGTTTTCACTAGATTATCATAAAATTTTGACATAAGATATTTGGTGAGTGATTATTATTAACTTGCTGCAATTATGCTTCACAAACTTCTTAAAGTAAAGTTATTTCCCTACGTCATAAGTCACCATTACTGTGGACCCAGTGGACGGTTAGAAAATTTTAATACTAATGGGACGCAAAAGTGGACGGTAGGTAAAAAGGGTTGACTGCCTCTGTTGCAGACAGTACACTGGCAATCTGTGATTCACAAGCTCCAAGTAGCTTCGATTTAACAACCTACGCTTGCAGGAAGCGAAAGAGATATCTTCTTTTAGCTAACGTACAGGTACGTCTGGCAAAGTAAATGAACAAATACGTAATACAGTGGTCTGCTGAGTTGCTAGTTTTTATGCATTTCCGCCTTTGCAACTAATTCTGTCTCATGCAAACGGTACAAACAGGGTGTTCCTGTAATTGCGATTCAAACAAAATGGTTCAAATGTCTCTGAGCACTATGGGACTTAACATCTGAGGTCATCAGTCCCCTAGAACTTAGAACTACTTAAACCTAACTAACCTAAGGACATCACACACATCCATGCCCGAGGCAGGATTCTAACCTGCGACCGTAGCGATCGCGCGGTTCCAGACTGAAGCGCCTAGAACCGCTCGGCCACAGAGGCTGGCACGATTCAAACATTCAGGAATGACGCAGGAGGGCAAATGTATCTCTCTGAGACAGGGAAACGTTGTCCAAAAAAGAACAGATCGAAAGTGATAAGCGAAGAGACAAAATTCCATATTTTTGTTGATCTTCTGATACTGAAGATTACACTTGTGTAATAATTTTATTGTTCTGGTGCTACATTCATTAATAGGTGTTTCAAGTAATGTCGCCAAGCTTCTGTGCAAGCGCAATACCAGAGCACATAGCCGTGTCGAACCCAAGCTTCTGTGCAAGCGCAATACCAGAGCACATAGCCGTGTCGAACGGTTCGACCACTTCAGTGTTGTTCGAAAAGAGTCACAGGTAGCCAGAATTTTTGTCAGGGGACCCACTTCAATCTCATACATATGACTTTCCACCTGATACCACAGGAGAAACGCAAATGGCATTAAATCAAGTGAACCAACTGGCCACGAAACAGAGTCTCTCATGATATACACCTACAGTTTGGTCAGGCTACCTACCCCTCATTATTAGCAACAATGTACAAAATGAATCATTCTATTCTACCCTACAATCAAAGATATTAGTTTATCGTATTCCACAGGTGTGTATTGTGTGAATCAAACCGAGTACCTAGAAACGACGGAGAGGCTTCGTCCAGCCGTAGCCGTCAGTGGCACCAAATGTGAACCCAGAGTTATTGTGCAGTTCGGCCCCCAGTGGACCCCTCTCCCTTCCCACTTCCCACCTTACCACGACCCCACTGGGAACGTCTCATACCAGACGAGAGTGTAATCCCAAAGGTTTGCGTGGTAGAGTAATTATGGTGTACGCGTACGTGGAGACAGTGTTTGCGCAGCACAATCACCGACATAGTGAACTGAGGCGGAATAAGAGAAACCAGCCCGCATTCGCCAAGACAGATGGAAAACCTCTTTAAAAACAATCCACAGGCTGCCTGACACACCAGGCCTCGACACTAAACCGCCGGGCGGCTTCGTGCTGGGGACCGCCACGCCGTCCCGCTCGGAAAGCAGCACAGGTACACATATCCCATAAAATGTTCGTCTTCGCGTATTTCAACTCAGTCATTTCCTAACCAGGGTTCTTTATCTCGAAGTGATATATTTATCTTTCTTCATCTTACTTGAATATTTGTAATAAAACCACGGAAATGCCATCTACAAAAACAAAAGTACTACAAAATTATTAGGAACAGTGTTGTGAGTAGTTTTGTTTTTAAGCCAAGTTCCTCATCACTTCACATTTTGAATAGACTTGCCGTTTCCTACAAACTACAGTAATATTTACGCTCTGTGTCGCCTGATGTGACATAGACTAAATTTTGCGTATTTTTTTAACCGTCTTCTGACTGGTTTGATGCAGTCTGACACGAAATACTGTCCTATGCTAATCTCATCATTAGGAACAGCACTTGCACCCAGAATCCTAATTCATTTGTCAGATATGTTCCAATCTCTGTCTTCTCTTGCAAAATCACGACGAGAAAGCAAAGAGCTTTCGATAATAGACCCGTCATAACTTTGGCAGCATGTTAGTAAACACAGCGTCAGCGCACGCGCAGAACTGCCGCTCTGCGTTTCCCGGCAGAGGGCATTTGAGTCTGGCGCCATCTATCTGCAAATTTTTGCGCATGCGTGGTTCCCGCGCCTGCGCAATCTTCACGCACGTGCTCTATATACACCGGCGTCGACATGCTGATCTTGTCAGTCGTACCCAGCCACCAGCGAGGTTCAACCACCTGATGATGTCGGACAGTTGCTCCGAAGAAATATTGTGGGATTTGCACAACGTCATCCGGCGGCACACCCGTGAAGACTATTTACACCATGGAAGTTATTCCTTTATGCCTTAACACAAGTACTATCATGCTGTGCTTTCATCTTCTCAATGTTTTCCACGCGTCCTTCTCCTCACCGATTCTGCAGAGAACCTTATCAGCACACCGAGTTTTCAACGTCCTTCTATAAATCACATCTTAAACGTGTCGATTCTCTTCTTTTCCGATTTTCCCGCAGTCTATGATTCACCTACATGCAATATTGTTCTCCAAACATATATCCCCAGAAATATCTTCGTCAAATTGAGGCCGATGTTTGATACCAGTAGACTTCATTTGGACAGGAACGTCCAATTTGCCTATGTTCTCATTGTTTCGTCCGTTGTGTGTTATTTTGCTTCCAAGACAGCAGAATTCCTTCACTTCATCTACACTCCTGGAAATTGAAATAAGAACACCGTGAATTCATTGTCCCAGGAAGGGGAAACTTTATTGACACATTCCTGGGGTCAGATACATCACATGATCACACTGACAGAACCACAGGCACATAGACACAGGCAACAGAGCTTGCACAATGTCGGCACTAGTACAGTGTATATCCACCTTTCGCAGCAATGCAGGCTGCTATTCTCCCATGGAGACGATCGTAGAGATGCTGGATGTAGTCCTGTGGAACGGCTTGCCATGCCATTTCCACCTGGCGCCTCAGTTGGACCAGCGTTCGTGCTGGACGTGCAGACCGCGTGAGACGACGCTTCATCCAGTCCCAAACATGCTCAATGGGGGACAGATCCGGAGATCTTGCTGGCCAGGGTAGTTGACTTACACCTTCTAGAGCACATTGGGTGGCACGGGATACATGCGGACGTGCATTGTCCTGTTGGAACAGCAAGTTCCCTTGCCGGTCTAGGAATGGTAGAACGATGGGTTCGATGACGGTTTGGATGTACCGTGCACTATTCAGTGTCCCCTCGACGATCACCAGTGATGTACGGTCAGTGTAGGAGATCGCTCCCCACACCATGATGCCGGGTGTTGGCCCTGTGTGCCTCGGTCGTATGCAGTCCTGATTGTGGCGCTCACCTGAACGGCGCCAAACACGCATACGACCATCATTGGCACCAAGGCAGAAGCGACTCTCATCGCTGAAGACGACACGTCTCCATTCGTCCCTCCATTCACGCCTGTCGCGACACCACTGGAGGCGGGCTGCACGATGTTGGGGCGTGAGCGGAAGACGGACTAACGGTGTGCGGGACCGTAGCCCAGCTTCATGGAGACGGTTGCGAATGGTCCTCGCCGATACCCCAGGAGCAACGTTGTCCCTAATTTGCTGGGAAGTGGCGGTGCGGTCCCCTACGGCACTGCGTAGGATCCTACGGTCTTGGCGTGCATCCGTGCGTCGCTGCGGTCCGGTCCCAGGTCGACGGGCACGTGCACCTTCCGCCGACCACTGGCGACAACATCGATGTACTGTGGAGACCTCACGCCCCACGTGTTGAGCAATTCGGCGGTACGTCCACCCGGCCTCCCGCATGCCCACTATACGCCCTCGCTCAAAGTCCGTCAACTGCACATACGGTTCACGTCCACGCTGTCGCGGCATGCTACCAGTGTTAAAGACTGCGATGGAGCTCCGTATGCCACGGCAAATTGGCTGACACTGACGGCGGCGGTGCACAAATGCTGCGCAGCTAGCGCCATTCGACGGCCAACACCGCGGTTCCTGGTGTGTCCGCTGTGCCGTGCGTGTGATCATTGCTTGTACAGCTCTCTCGCAGTGTCCGGGGCAAGTATGGTGGGTCTGACACACCGGTGTCAATGTGTTCTTTTTTCCATTTCCAGGAGTGTACTTGTGGTCACCTATTTTGATGTTAAGCCCTCGCTGCTCTCATTTCTGATACTCCTTATTACTTTCATCCTTATTCGGTTTACTCTCAACCCGTTACGCGTGCTCATTAGACTGTTTATTTCATTTAAACAGTCTTAGCTCACTTTCACTAAGGATAGCAATGACGCCAATGAATCTTGTTATTGTCAGCAGGAGTGGCCGAGCGGTTCTAGGCACTTCAGTTTGGAACCGCGCGACCGCTACGGTCGCAGGATCGAATCCTGCCTCGGGCATGGATGTGTGTGATGTTCTTAGGTTAGTTAGGTTTAAGTAGTTTTAAGTTCTAGGGGACTGGTGACCTCCGATGTTAAGTCCCGTAGTGCACAGAGCCATTTTAACCATTTGAATCTTGTTATTAATATACTTTCACCCTGATTTTTAATCCTATTCTTCAACCTTTCTTTTAAAGTTAACCTTTCAAACCGCTGTAGAAATAACACCACTGGTCAGGATGGCGTCAAATTGCAACGGAATATTGTCGGAGAAGGGGGAAAACGTACGGCAGAAGAAAAATAAATAGTTACGAAATGTAGCAATAGATGGCGCCGTAAGCATCATAATTCAATAGTGGTTGACTACAAATGACAAATGAACCATAAAACAATGCCTAACGTGTATGTTTGACGTTAAACAAACTGTACTACTCCGTGCATGGGTGAACAGGTGTGATAGTGATAATTACATAAGCCCACACACCATAGCAAGGTCATGTCACATCACATGGGAAAAATCGTTTTTTACTTGTACTGAGGCCAAAAACCGCCTAATAAGCGTCATTAACATCGGTTTTTAATTATTCTGAGGCCAAAAACCGCATAAAAAGCACCACTACATCGGTTTTTGTCCTGAGACCAAGAAGCGCATAAAAAGCATCTCTCACATCGGTTTTTAATCGTCCTGAGGCCAAGAAGCGCATAAAAAGCATCACTCACATCCGTTTTTAATCGTCCTGAGGTCAAAAACCGCATAGAAAACATCAATCAAAATCAACTCGGATTATTAATTTCTTTGTGACTGGCTTTGCGCTGTCCACCATTTTCTACAACAAGTTGAAATCGAGAAACAGTATGTTCCACAACTGATCGAAGTGTTTCCGAGGTCACGTTCAGAATGTGTTAGCAATGCATGCCTCCAAAGCAGCTAAGTTTTCAATCGGAACACTGAACATGACATCTTTCAGACAGCCCCACAGCCAGAAGTCACATGGATAGAGATCAGGTCATTGGAACGGCCAGGCTGTAGGGAAATGGTGGCTGATACTTCTAGCATTTCCGAAATGGTGCTTCAGCAAATGCTTAACTGGATTTGCAATGTGCGGATGTGCACCATCTTGCATAAGAATGATACCATCCACACATCCACGCTGATGGAGAGCTGGAATGATATGGTTGTGCAAAAGACGGTACAGATAACAGGGCCGAAAGCACCCGTCTCTTCGAAAAAATATGGCCCTATGATAAATGATGCCGTAAAGCCGCACCTCACAGTGACCTTTTCACGATGAAGTGGTACTGGTTGATTTGCATGTCGATTTCCCGTTGCCCATATTCGACGTTCTGTGTATTGACATATCCTGTCATATGGAAGTAGGCTTCGTCTGTCCACAAAATCTTCCACGACCAATCATTTTCCTCTTCCATGCGAGCAAGGAATTCTAAAGCAAAGGTCTCTCTTGCTGGTAGGTCAACAGGAAGCAACTAGTGCACATGGATAATTTTGAATGTTTCATAGGGTTTTACGCACCGTGCTCACGGGTATGTCCAATGTTTGGGCAATTCTACGTGCACTACATGTTTGCACACCACCACTCGTCTCCTCCTGCATTTCTGTGGCCGCTGCTTTCACTGACGTCGACTCAATTCCTTTCCTCCCTCTACCAGGTTGCACAACAAAAGAACCCGCCTTTTCGAATTTCCGAATAATTTTCTCCAGACCCACGGCAGTCATCGGACCAACGTCTTCTTTCAAACTCATCATTTTCCGGAACTTCTGCAGAGCGACGTGTGCACAGTCATCATTCTTGTAATACAGCTTTACAATCAGAGCGCGATCCTTCCTTGAGACAGTCATGACGAACCAAGTGCAGTGTCAGAACTGTACCCCCGGGGTCTTTATCTTTCCTAATGCCGAACTTATCACCATTTAAAAGATCCTCAATATTCTTTTCCACTCTTCTGTATATTATTCCAGTCGCAACTTGGATCCGTGAGATGTTAAGCTGATTGTGCGATAGTTCTCTCACTTTTATGGCCTTGCTGTTCGGGATAGTGAGGATGATATTTTATCGAAAGTCTGATGGTATGTCTCCAGCCTCATAGATTCTAAAAAGAACTTGAACAGGCTAGCGAGCATAGGCATTTGCCTGCAGGGGGACAGCGACCATTAGAAGTTAAAATTGCACAGCAGGAACAAGTTGCGCGTAACTTCTTCCTTTTTGTCATGTTTCACTCGACCAACGAGAGCTTCTTCAGAACTGTGGAAATACAACTTATTTCACCACCATACAGTGAGAAAAGTTCACAGATTCAACTTACAACATGATAACTTACATACATAGCCGAGTACCACACGCCATCATACATAAAGTGGAGTAAGTTGGTTGCTACAGTTAACGTAAACTATCGGGCCTGGAAAATTCTGAGAAGAAAACGCAAGATATATCATTCCTCGCTGAGCGATTCAAAGCCCTATCGATAAGTACAGTGGGTGAAACTACCTCATGAAGGCTAATGTAAGACAATGTAATACAAAAAACAATTAATACCACTGAACTATGAAAAATATCCGTTTCGGGCGTTCACACATACAGGTCTAAAAACAAACCTTGTTATTAAAATAATATTAAAAAGACATAAAAAATTACAAATTATAATTGCCATTTTATAGGCGTATGTTTGTGTTGCAAATATCTTCCACTACATACATTACACTGTAATAGTTGTAGACGAAAGAGGAATCATACGACCATGTCTGATTGGTGTATTTAATATACATTAATATAGGTCACTTCTAAAGGCTTTAACAACCTGTCACATGCATGACATTTGTGTATTAATGCCTGTGAAAGTGGCAATCACAATTTTCAATACTACGTCTTTTTAAAATTATTGTAATAATCAAGTGACTTTTCTAGAGTTGTATGTATGAACGCCCGCAAAAGCGACGGGTATTTTCCAGAGTTTTTTGTGTTACAATGGCTTTGCATTAGGCTTCACGAGGTAGTTTCAACCATAGCGAATATTGATCGGGCTTTGACTCGCTCGGCAAGAAATGACACGCCCTGCTGTTTATCTTAGAATGTGCCTGATCAGAGGGTTTGCTTTGAATGTACACGATCAATTTACTGCACTTTATGTAAGACGGCGGCGCTATACGCAGCCCAATGCTTGTAACGTGTGGCCCTCGGCTGTGTAATGTAAGTTATCATGTTGGAAGTTGAATCTGTGAATTTATCTCCTTTTATGGTGGTGTAACACATCGTACTTCCACCGTTACGGAGATGCTCGCATTGGTCTACTGAAACATGTAAAAATAAAGAAAAAGTTACATGTGACTTGTGGCTGCTCTACAATTTTAACTTGAATAGTCGTTTGGTCGTCACTTTCGCCAGCGATTTTAGAAATTCCAAAGGAATGTTATCTACAGTCAGTCAGGGTAACTTCTTGCCAGTCATGGTATCTTTACCCCACTTACCACTTTTGTTTTAAATGGTTGCTGCTCCACCCACTTGCAATATTTTGTTCTAAAAATATATTACCTCTGTGGTTTCTAGTTAGTATTTCAGTTGCCTTTCCAACTTAGTACAACTCTTAGGCTTGTGATTATTCATTAATTGCGTTGGCTGTGAAGAGCGACAGTGATTTAAGTTGAACAATGCCTGCTCGATACAAATATTTTGATATGTCAAAGTAAACCTGCAGTACTGAATTTTTTCCTCCGGAAAGGATCCAAGTTTACCCAAAGCTTTCGATACAGAAAAGTTCTTCGTTTTTTCAGAGTGGTCTTAAGTTATCCTGGATGACAGCGTAACTTTGTTCCAGCATTAAAATTGAAATTTTACACTAATAGGGCATTCTTAGTACGCTTTTTCACTTTTCCAATCACTCAGTAACTATAGATGTGAAATGTTGGAATGTCTGTTGCGATACGTAATTTAGTTTGGGTCCAATATTTTCAGAAATTGGTAAAACGTGGCACAAAATTACCTCAATTGACTATAAGCCTTCCGCCTTATTTGACAGCAAATCTTCCAAAGCCCTGTTAAATTATGTATCTAATAGTGACTTCTCTATGCTCTCCATGTCGACTCCCACTTCTTCTTCTATCACTTGAGCCGACACTTCCGCCCATTCGTAGAAGCCTTCAATGTACTCTTTCCACATGTCCGCTCTCTCTTCTGCGTTAACAAGAGATTTCTTCTAGCATTTTTAATGTTGGTGCTTTTGCTTTTAATTTCGACGAAGGTTGTGTGGCATTTTCTGTATGCAGAATGAGCCCTTCCAACGGCCATCTCTTTTTAGATCATCAGTCTTGGCTTCCACACACGTCCTATTTATTTCATTCCCGATTTTACACTGCCCTTTGCTGAACATTTTTGTATTTTCTTCTTTCGTCGATGAATTGAAGCATTTCTTCTGTTACCATTAGTTCTTTGTAGTAGCCGATCTTGTGTCGGTGTTTGTCCGTAGACATACTCACCCACTAATTTGATATTCTTAGCCCGAGAAAGGAAAAAAAAAGTTGCGGCTGCGATACGGCACAATTGTGTTGGTTAGTCTACGGAAACCGCACTGATAGGCAGTATCTGCATAGTTGCCAGAGAGCTCGTCGTTCCGCAACTGTAAGTGGCTATTAACACGAGTAGGCCTGTGTGTGATTTTGCGAACAACAACATACTACTAAAACCGTTTTACGGGAACCAGAGTGACCAATCGGAATCCCAGTTCTCACATAATCCAACGAGAAGGAAGTCTGCCAATTTTCCTCACTCTCTGGCAGCTACGAAGATTAAAAAGATGGGAAGGCGAGAGTTTGTTGGTTACGGTTTGTTGAGTCGTTTGACTACGTGATTAGCATAGTTGCGGGAGAAGGAGAATGACTGAAAATATAGGTCACCCAGCAGCGGAATGAATAAAAAATTCTGTTTATTTTTGGGAACATGCACTTATCACATAATGAAAGAGAGATTTATATGTTGGTTGTTTTGCACTGAAACAACTTAAATGCTATGCTCATGTACTGTGACGGGGATACACTGACGGAAAAAATTTGCAACACAAAGAAGGAGTTGTGCGATATAAACGAACGTTTGTAGGCATGTTTCTATGTCTATTCAAAAGAAGGTGCATATCAGGTTTGCTTTAAATACACACTGTAACGGTCGTGAGTGTTAGTTAACCTTTGATGTTATTCAAAATGCCTTTGAGGTGACAAAGACGCCATCATCAATACCACACTGAGATTGTAGGAGCTCGTGTAATAGGGCTACGAGAAACTGGATGTTCCTTCTGCGATATTGCAGAAAGGCTTGACAGGAACGCCACTGCACAAGACTGCTGGCAGTGATGGTCAGTGGAATATACGGTCGCAAGAAGACCGGGCTCCGGACACCACCACCGGTAGGGAAGAACGTCCTGTTCGGCGTATAGCTCTGGCGCATCGTATAGCAAAAGTAGCAATTTGAGCAGTAGTTGGCACCACAGTGGCACAACGACTTGTTACAAATCGGTTACTTCAAGGACAGTTCCTAGCCAGAGCATAGCGTGCATCCCACAGATCCCAAACGACCACCAATTGCGACCTGAGTGGTGTCAAGCGAGAGCTCGTTGTGGGGCAGTGTGCAAACCTGTTGTCTGATGAAAGCTAGTTCGGATTCGGTGCTAGTGATAGCCGTGCACTGATTAGGGGGCCAGTTGGGGAGCTGCAACAAACCTGCCTGAGTGCTGAACACACTAGACCTATACCTGGAGTTATGGTAGGTAGGCTCTGAGTACTATGGGACTTAACATCTGAGGTCATCAGTCCCCTAGAACTTAGAACTACTTAAACCTAACCTAAGGACATCACACACATCCATTCCCGAGGCAGGCTTCGAACCTGCGGCCGTTGCGGTCACGCGGTTCCAGACTGAAGCGCCTAGAACCGCACGGCCACTGCCGCCGGCAGAGTTATGGTCCGGGGTGCGATTTCGTATGACAGCAGGAGCACTCCGTGCCTATCCGACGTACCCTCACAGCCAATTTCAACGTAGAACCGATGATTCGACTTATTGTGCTGCCGTTCATGAACAGTTTTGCACGGGCTGTTTTCTATCATACCGCTGTTGTAACCCAACATGCTCTACATAGTTTCGACGTGTTGCTTTGGCCTGCTCGATCACTAGATCTGTCTCCAATGGAGCACAAAGGGGGCTTCATCGGATGACAACTACGACATCATCCACAACCAGCGTTAACCGTCCCTGTATTGGCTGACCAACGCAACAGGCATGCAGCTCCAACCCACTGACTGGCATCCGCATCTGTACAACACAATGCGTTCTCGTATGCATGCTTGGATTCAATATTCTGGCGCTTACACCGCTTATTAAGGTACCAGAATTTCATATTTGTAATGGCTTCTCCCTCGCGTATATTAACCTCCGATTTTGCAGCGTTAGTCACTTAAATATGATACCCAGAGAAACGTACTCCCGAAATTTCAATATTCTATGTTCATAATTTTTTGGTGTTGCTATTTTTTTAGCATCAGAGTATTAACAAACTGTGCGCATAGCGAGATCTGTACTCCACTTGAACAGGCAACTTTCAAGAATTGTTCTAATTAGCACTAGAACGCAGACTGAAAGTCTTTTGTACAGATGAAGTATGATTGGTAATAGTAAATTTTAGTTGTGCTGCACTTACTGAAATTCAGACAGCGTCCTGTGCAGAGAATGCAAGCCCGGATTAGAAGAAAATCCTTGTCTTCGTCAGATCTGCAGCAGCTCAGCGCAGATGATATAATTAATAAAATGGAAAAAAAATCTAACCATTCAAATCGTATAACAAGCTTCGGTGCCACCTGTAATGGTCACAATAATTTATATTGCCTTAATCAGCATCCTGAGTACATTTTCAAAATAGTTTAGCGCCTTAAGAATCATAGTCGTCTCGTTTTGTCAAGTCAGTGAATTAAAATTGTTGTAACTGGGTAGAAATGTTTTCGTTATTACCAAAATAATTTCTGCTCACTCTGCATCGAAAATACGTTACTTGAAGAAGGTAAAAATCCAAACATAATTTTTTCTAAAGGTACGTGAGACGTAATGCTACATCTAACACTGAATCCAAATGTCATCATTTGAGAATGGAATGCACATTTTCTACAACGAAATTTCTTAGATCACACCCAAAACACGCAGTCAATTGGGTAATTGGTCATTTTCATAGCAAATCAGGCAATTAAACAACAACATCAGTTATTATATCTGTTTATATGTATAAACTGCAGTTCTGATTTGCTAACGTAAGTGGAGCACCTGGTCTTTAAAGTAACAAAAAATAAAATAAGTCGAGCAAACTACTGGAATGAAGTGATCGTATGGCGTTATTGGGCGAAAGATCCCATTAGAGTTTGCTCGGCCGCCTTGTTCAAGTCTTTATTTGACGCCAGTTCGGCGACTAGTGCGTCCATGAAGAATGGATTAAATGATTAGGTCAACACAAGCACCTAGTTACTGAGTGAAGAAAATCTTCGACCTGGCTGGGAATCGAACCTGGCACTCGCGAACCAGTGGCAGCGATGCCAACTACTAGACCACTCATTTTTTTTCCTTTTCTTAAAACATTTTTTTTTCTAATTTCTGTCTCCCACCTCCCTTATAGGCCATGCATGTGCCCTCCTTTTTCATCTTTATGGCTAGCTTCTTTGGTTTATTCTTGTTTTTAATTTTATATACAACTGTTCTTCTCCGCTTTCTGTGTCATTAATGCTGGACTAACAAAAAATTTATGCGTTAGGTAAAAATAAACTTTCTTCCAAACTTCATACAATGTTAGTGCTGCTCAACACACAATAACTAAAAAAATCTAATTAAATAAATTTTCTTGTTCTGATTCTCAATAAAGTACTGTTGAGAAGAAATGCAAAATTCTTCGTCACTGCACCTAAGCGAACCACGTATAATTAAACTTGGTATTCACACTTCTATTAATTGAGAAACCTTGGAAATAAACGTAAAAGTTAACTGAAAATCAGATTTCTAATGTCAGGCATTCCTGCCTACATCCTTCTGGTTGGCGTTACTGTTTCAAGGCTCTGTAGAGGCCTTCTCGACCACTATAGCGGCTTTGGGACGCACGAAGTTCCCACCGTTCTTCACCCTTAACACCAGTCCCCTAATAATGCCCGCTTCTACCGCAAGAGTTGTCTTTTGGGTAATTTACCCTGCTTCCTGTTTCTGGAACAGAACTGTCAACATACTCTCCAATTCCTTTTTTTTTTTATCTTTTTCTGATATATTTTATAATATTCTTCTCGTATATATTCGCTGTATTCCAGTATACTGTCATTTCCCTTTCTATGTATAGTGATATAATTTTCAAGTAGCTACAGTGTCATGTTGTCTTTTGTGCAGGGAGAGAAACCTCTTCTAGGAAGAGTAGCCCATGCATATTTATTACCCTCCCATCACTTCGTTTGAGGAAAGCTACCTGCTTTTTAAGCTCTTGCCATATATCGCTATACTCTTTACAAACGAAGCGATGGTCTAACCTCTAATGTGTCAATTCCATTGCATTTTAGACACGTAGTTGTGTCACTGAGACATACTGAATTTAGTTCCCTTCGGTACCGACAATTTTTTTCATAACACTGTAGCATGCCTTGCGTGTTTCTGTTGGAAGTATTTTATTATTTATATTTCTCAATTTTGTTTACAAACTCTGTTTGGGTCCTTTTCCTCCATTCGACATATTTTCGTTTTCCTTTGCTCGTAGTCTGTTGATCATGTTTAAGCATTTCCTATTATTGTGTCCTGTACAAAACATTTCATGTATCTTAGTCCTAAATTATAATACCTAATGTGTTTCAATTTATAATTTATTGAACTGATATTTACTAGTAGATGCAAGCTTTTAGGTTTAAGAAATTGGAACTGTTTCGCTGCTATGCTGTTTTGATTACTATCAATGATTTGCAGGCATCTCTTTGTAAATAGAGTCGGATAGACCGTCAAAGACAGAGCACCTCGTGTTCCTGCTGCTAATAGGGTGAGTACACCTATCGTTTGCTACATATTTTTACGAGTTTCAAACAGGAACGACCACAGTAATGGATAGGAACTGTGATTGCTGTGTACAGACGCAAGCTAATAGGTGACCCTTCGCCCACAGCTCCAGATTGCGTTGGCTTCCGTCACACAGCTTGAGGCCGCAGCCAAAGGGCATCACTGTGGGGGGGTCGGACGCGGGGATGCGAGGGACAGCGAGCAAGCTCGACGTTTCCCCCGTTCCATCCACTGCTGTGGCCGCCGCAGGTACTGCCTGCACTGAGGTTGACCCCTCACCTGTGGTGGAGTGGGAGATCATTCCAAACTCTTGCAGGCAGCGAAAAACTTACCGAGGGGCCGATTGTAGGGCCTCCCCAGTTCGTTTGACGAACAGGTTTCGAGCGTTATCTGTGGCTGACGATGTCTCTAAGCTGGATCTAGTCGTCCACTCTGTTCCAAAGGAAGCTTTTCGGTCCGCAAGGTCATGGGTGACTGGAATTCGAGAGTAGGGAAAGGGAGAGAAGGAAACATAGTAGGTGAATATGGATTGGGGGTAAGAAATGAAAGAGGAAGCCGTCTAGTAGAATTTTGCACAGAGCATAAATTAATCATAGCTAACACTTGGTTCAAGAATCATGAAAGAAGGTTGTATACATGGAAGAACCCTGGAGATACTAAAAGGTATCAGATAGATTATATAATGGTAAGACAGAGATTTAGGAACCAGGTTTTAAATTGTAAGACATTTCCAGGGGCAGATGTGGACTCTGACCACAATCTGTTGGTTATGAACTGCAGATGAAAACTGAAGAAACTGCAAAAAGGTCGAAATTTAAGGAGATGAGACCTGGATAAACTGAAAGAACCAGAGGTTGTAGAGAGTTTCAGGGAGGGCATAAGGGAACAATTAACAGCAATGGGGGAAAGAAATACAGTAGAAGAAGAATAGGTACCTTTGAGGGATGAAGTAGTGAAGGCAGCAGACGATCAAGAAGGTAAAAAGACGAGGGCTGGTAGAAATCCTTGGGTAACACAAGAAATATTGAATTTAACTGATGAAAGGAGAAAATACAAAAATGTAGTAAATGAAGCAGGTAAAAAGGAATACAAACGTCTCAAAAATGAGATCGACAGGAAGTGCAAATCTGCTAAGCAG
This sequence comes from Schistocerca americana, assembly GCF_021461395.2. NCBI lineage: Eukaryota > Metazoa > Arthropoda > Insecta > Orthoptera > Acrididae > Schistocerca > Schistocerca americana. The sequence goes on along the minus strand of NC_060119.1, from coordinate 332,633,866 downwards.
GGATGACTAGAGGACAAATGTAGCGATGTAGAGGCTTATCTCACTAGGGGTAAGATAGATACTGCCTACAGGAAAATTAAAGAGACCTTTGGAGAAAAGAGAACACCTTGTACGAATATCAAGAGCTCAGATGGAAACCTAGTTCTAAGCAAAGAAGGGAAAGCAGAAAGGTGGAAGGAGTATATAGAGCGCCTATACAAGGGCGATGTACTTGAGGACAATATTATGGAAATGGAAGAGGGTGTAGATGAAGATGAAATGGGAGATACGATACTGCGTGAAGAGTTCGACACAGCACTGAAAGATCTGAGTCGAAACAAGGCCCCAGGAGTAGACAACATTCCATTAGAACTACTGACGGCCTTGGGAGAGTCAGTCATGACAAAACTCCACCATCTGGTGAGCAAGAAGTATGAGACAGGCGAAATACCCTCAGACTGCAAGAAGAATATAATAATTCCAATCCCAAAGAAAGCAGATGTTGACAGATGTGAAAATTACCGAACTATCAGTTTAATAAGTCACAGCTGCAAAATACTAACGCGTATTCTTTACAGACGAATGGAAAAACTGGTAGAAGTCGACTTGGGGGAAGATCAGTTTGGATTCCGTAAAAATGTTGGAACACGTGAGGCAATACTGACCTTACGCCTTATCTTAGAAGAAAGATTAAGGAAAGGCAAACCTACTTTTCTAGCGTTTGTAGACTTAGAGAAACCTTTTGACAATGTTGACTGGAATACTCTCTATCAAATTCTAAAGGTGGCGGGGGTAAAATACAGGGAGCGAAAGGCTATTTACAATTTGTACAGGAACCAGATGGCAGTTATAAGAGCCGAGGGGCATGAAAGGGAAGCAGTGGTTGGGAAGGGAGTGAGACAGGGTTGTAGCCTCTCCCTGATGTTATTCAATCTGTATATTGAGCAAGCACTAGAGGAAACACAAGAAAAATTCGGAGTAGGTATTAAAATCCATGGAGAAGAAATAAAAACTTTAAGGTGCGCCGATGACATTGTAATTCTGTCAGAGGCAGCAAAGGACTTGGAAGAGCAATGTCTTGAAAGGAGGGTATAAGATGATCATCAACAAAAGCAAAACGAGGATCATGGAATGTAGTCGAATTAAGTCGGGTGATGCTGAGGGAATTAGATTAGGAAATGAGACACTTAAAGTAGTAAATGAGTTTTGCTACTCTGGGAGCAAAATAACTGACGATGGGCGAAGTAGAGAGGATACAAACTGTAGTCTGGCAATGGCAAGGAATGCGTTTCTGAAGAAGAGGAATTTGTTAACATGGAGTATAGATTTAAGTGTCAGGAAGTTGTTTCTGAAAGTATTTGTATGGAGTGTAGCCATGTATGGAAGTGAAATATGGACGATAAATAGTTTGGACAGGAAGAGAATAGTAGCTTTCGAAATGTGGTGCTACAGAAGAATGCTGAAGATTAGATGAGTAGATCATGTAACTAATGAGGAGGTATTGAATAGAATAGGGGAGAAGAGGAGTTTGTGGCACAACTTGACAAGAAGAAGGGACCGGTTGGTAAGGCATGTCCTGAGGAATCAAGGGATCACAAATTTAGCACTGGACGGCGGCGTGGAGGGTAAAAATCGAATAAGGAAACCAAGAGATGAATACATTGAACAGATTCAGAAGGATGTAGGTTGCAGTAAGGACTGGGAGATGAAGAAGCTTGCACAGGATAGATTAGCATGGAGAGCTGCATCAAACCAGTCTCAAGACTGAAGACCACAACAACAACAAGGTCTGGGCATTCACAGAGGGTGTATTTGCTGGTAGTTGGGAGATCCAATGTTAGGCGCGTAATGGGGCCCCTTAGGCACATGGCTGCCAAGGAGGGGAATGAAGCCAGTGTGCATTCGTGTGCATTCTGGGGTAGTCATTCCGGATGAAGAAAGGGTGCTTCCGGATGCCATGAAGAGCACAGGGTGCATCCGACTGCAGGTGGTGACTCATGTCGGTACCAATGACGTGTGTCGCTTTGGATCGGAGGAGATTCTCTCTGGTGTTTGGCGGCTAGCGGAAATGATAAAGACTGCCAGTCTTGCTTCCGAGATTAAGGCGGAGTTCACCATCTGCAGCATCGTCGATAGAACAGACTGTGACCCTTTGCTGCAGAGCCGAGTGGAGGGTCTGAATCGGAGGCTCAGGCGATTCTGTGACCGTGTAGGCTGCAGATTCCTTGACTTGGGCCACTGGGTGGTGAGTTTCCGGGTTCCGCTTAATAGGTGAGGGGTCCCCTACATACAGGAGGCGGCTACACGGGCAGCGGGGGCTGTGTAGAAGGGATTGAGCGGTTTTTTTGGGTTAGAGGCTCTCAGGAAACCACAGAAAGGGCGTCCGTCTAATATGGAGCAGGAAAACACAGTAAGTTAGTTGTAAAAACAATCGGTGCTGTATTTGTAAATTGTCGTAGCTGTGTTGGGAAGGAACCAGAGCTCCAAGCCCTAATAGAAAGCACTGAAGCTCAAATATTTATAGGTATAGAAATCTGGCTAAAGCCGGAAATAAGTTCGGCCGAATTTTTTTCAAACGATGTAACAGTGTAGAGAAAGGATAGATAAATACAGTTTGTGGTGGAGTATTTATGGCTGTCAGAAATAGTTTGCCTTGTAGTTCCTGAGAAATAGTAAAGGTAGAGGTTATACCTGACAATCGGACTAAACTATTAATTGGACCGTTCTACCGACTCCCAGACTCAGAAGATACAGTTGCTGAACAGTTCAAAGAAAACTTGTGTCTCATTTCAAATAGGTACCCCACTCATACAATTATAGTCGGTGGTGACTTCAATCTACCCTCGATATGCTCGAAAAATTATTAGTTTAAAGCCGGCGACAGGCATAAAACGTCATACGAAATTGTACTGAATGTTTTCTCAGAAAATTATTTTGAACAATTAATTCATAAGCCCACTCGAAGCGTAAATGGTTGCGAAAGCATACTTGACCTCTTAGCAACAAATAATCCTTGACAAATAGTGAGTTTCGTGACGAACTCAGGAATTGGCGACCATAAGACAGTCGCTGCTAGGCTTAATACCGTAACACCTACAATCGTCAAAAAGAAACGCTAACTATACTTATTTTAAAAAAGCTAATCAAATGCTCTTAACGCCTTTTTAAGACATAGTCTTCGCTCCTTCCGATCTGATCATGTAAGCGTAGAAAAGCTGTGGAATGATTCCAAAGAGATAGTATCGACAGCAGTTGAGAGATGCATACCACATAAATTAATAAGTGATGGTACTGACCCACATAGTACACAAAACAGGTCAGATCGATGTTCCAGAAGCAGCGAAAAAAGCATGTCAAATTTAAAAGAACGCAGAATCTCCAACACTGGTAAAGTTTTGCAGAAGCTCAAAATATAGTGCGTACTTCAGTGCGAGATGCTTTTAATAATTTCCACAACGAAATTCTGTCTCGGAATCTGGCAGAAAACCCAAACAGATTCTGGTCATACATAAAGCACACCACTGGCAAGTCGCAATCAACACCTTCACTGCACGATAACAACAGTAAAGTCACTGATGACTGTGCCACTAAAGCAGAGTTATTAAACATGGTTTTCCGAAACTCCTTCACCAAAGAAGACGAAGTAAATAATCCTGAATTCCAGTCAAGAACAACTGTGAAGATGAGAAACGTAGAAGTAGATATCCTCGGTGTAACAAAGCAGCTTAAATGACTTCATAAAGGCAAGGCCTCCGGTCCAGATTGTACACCAGTCAGGTTCCTCTCAGAGTATGCTGGTACAACAGCTCCATATTTAGCAATTATATATAACACAGAAAGAGCCGTACCTAAAGACTGGAAAATTGCTCAAGTCACACCAACACCCAAAAAGGGAAGTACGAGTAATCCGCTGAATTACAGGCCCATATAACTAACGTCGATTTGTAGTAGGGTTTTGGAACATATGATGTATTCGAACATTATGAAATAGCTCGAAGAAAACGATTCATTGACACAGTCAGCACGGTTTCATAAAATATCGTTCTTGCGAAACAAAACTATCTCTTTATATTCGTGAAGTTATGGGGGGATGTCACATTGATTCCATATTTTTAGATTTCCAGAAGGCTTTCGACACCGTTCCTCACAAGCATCTTCCAACCAAGCAGAAGTAATATCCGGCGTTCCCCAAGGAAGTGTTATAGGCCCTCTATTGTTACCGATCTATATTAACGACGTAGGAGACAATCTGAGTAGCCGTTTTAGATTGTTTGCAGATGATGCTGTCATTTACCGTCTTGTAAAGTCATCAGATGACCAAAACGAATTAGAAAATGATGTAGATAAGATATCTATATGGTGCGAAAAGTGACAATTGACCCTGAACAAAGAAAAGTGTGAAGTTATTCACATGAGTACTAAAAGAAATCCGCTAAATTTCGATTACCCGATAAGTCACACAAATCTGAAGGCTGTAAATTCAACCAAATACTTAGGGATAACAATTACAAATAGCGTAAATTGGAACGATCACATAGACAATGTTGTGGGTAGAGCAAATCGAAGACTGTGATTCATTGGCAGAACACTTAGAAGGTGCAACAGGTCTATTAAAGAGACTGTTTACACCACGCTTGTCCGCCCTATTCTGAAGTATTGTTTGCGGCGTGTGGTCCGCATCCCATGTGGGACTGACTGATGACATCTAAAAAGTACAAAGAAGGCCAGCTCGATTTGTATTATCGCGAAATAGGGGAGATGTGCCACTGACATGATACGTGAATTGGAGTGGCAATCATTAAAACAAAGGTGTTCTTGAAATGATAATTAAATGGACACCCTAGCTGCAAACAGGCGTTGATATACTTCATTGGGGACATGTTGAAAGTGTGTGCCCCAACCCAGACTCGAACCCGGGATCTTCTGCTTACATGGCAGACACTCTATCCACCTGAGCCACCTAGGGCACAGAGGATAGTGCGCCTGCAGGGATTTATCCCTTGCACGCTCCCCGTGAGACTCACATTCCCAAATGTCCACACCACTACATTCGTAGTGCGCCTAATAGATGTTTGCCCATCATACTCATTACTCGTGGCAGATTAATCTACCAAGTCCCGTAAGAGTTTGGGCATAGCGTGTGCGTTCGCACAAGAAGGTCAATGGCCGGGAAGCCATATTTTAACTATATAAGAAGGTAGTATCTGTTCCTGAAAGAACAGATACCATCGGTGACCATGAAGCTTTCGTTAGAATGAAATGATAATTAAATGGACACCCTAGCTGCAAACAGGCGTTGATATACTTCATTGGGGACATGTTGAAAATGTGTGCCCCGACCGGGACTCGAACGAAAGCTGCATGGTCATAAACGGTAACTGTTCTTTCGGTAACAGATACTACCTTCCTATATAGTTAAAGGTGTTTTTTTTTGCGAAGGGATCTTCCCATGAACTTTCAATCACGAATTTTCTCCTCCGATTGCAAAAGCGTTCTGTTGGCACGTGATAATCATAATAAAATGAGAGAAATCAGGGCTCGCACAGAAAAATTTAAGTGCTTGTTTTTACCGCGCGCCTTTCGAGGGCGGAACGGTAGAGAGATAGCTTGAAGGTGGTTCGTTGAACCCTCTGCCAGGCACTTTATTGTGAATAGCAGAGTAATCACGTAAATGTAGAGGAGTAGTTTTCTTTGAATGTCTGTTAGTGCAAGTTCTCTCTCTTCCGTTAGTATGGTTATTGTTCCTACTGACACTCTAAAATACCTCATTGACAAATAAATCGAAAGACTTTCGCTGAAGTAGCTTTTGCTGTTTCCTTTGGATATGGGTGAATATCTTCTATATATGTAACTTTTGACAGAACTACTACGAGGATGCCTCTAATTTTCTTTAATACCTTTCTTCAGTTAGGGCCCGTTGTTCGAAGAGGGCAGCTGTAAAGAATAACGCCCAAGCTTGTGTAATGTTGCACGCGTTTTGCGCACGCTATCTCTACGTTTGTGGCACTGTTGTGATTCAAAGAAAGCACTCTTTGTATCGTTTAATTTTGCCCCCGTCACGTTACAGTGAAGTGTCAATTCTCTGTCTTTGGTATAATGTCATCGTTGCTCCTTCATTATCACACCAATGTCATCAGCATATGCTTTTGTAACTTTTTTCATTCGTAATACGGATATACCCTCTAGGGCGTCATCCTTCTTATAAGTTGTTCCAGTGCAACTACATACGGGATCATTGGCAGTAGACTCGCCTGAGGGATTTCATTTCCATCTGAATATCCTTATTATGTTGTCCACTGATGGATACTTTAGTTTTTACTCCCTTTAAAATGTAGTGAAAACTTTCACAATGCTGTTATTTAATCCCAGGTGTGCTAAGGTCTTAAAAAGAAACTAATAATTTCTCTGTCAAAAGTCTTCATTAAATCTATAAATGCAAGATCACCATTCGTTGGTGTGTTTGAAAAAATTGCAACATGTTCCTGTATTAGGTTATGGTCTTAAAATGCTGCACCTTCGGAAACATATCTTACAGCATTCAGTTATCTTTCCTATGACTGGCCTTGATCTCTGCTTGAGTACCCTCGCTATTATTTTATAATGGGAGTTAATAAGCTTATACGTCTCATTTTGTTTTCCTGCCTTTTGGATGTGGAACAGTAATTGTTTATAATCTGTTGGAACAGCCTCTCCATCCGAGTGTGAAGACTTAGGGACATCTAAAACTTCTTCTTCGGTTATTTCTGCTTTGCGATATTGGTTATCCTCTTCTGTTATTGAGTCCTCAAGTCCACGTTTTGAGAACCTGTTATTACAATTTCTTCTATGTGCTCTTTGCCATACAGCGTCTTATGAAATCGATAAGCCTCAGTTACACAATCTTTTTGCTTTGTCAGGACTCTCTTACCCTGAGACACTCAGTAACATTTCTTCGACTATGTTGCCCATGTCTTATGAGATGATATATTGAGATATTTCCCTCTTCCGCAGTCGTTTGTGTGTGCTATTTTATTTTGAAGCCTTCTAACTGTTAGCTCGTGATATTTATAAGCTTGGCCTTGGTTCTTCTGAAATGCTTTAACATATCTTGTGACACTGGTTGGTCGTAGATATTGCGTAAACAAGAGTTGTGGAACTCTACTCTATTTCTGACCACCTCAATTTCTCTTTATCGTACGCTATCAGAGTTGCCCTTAATCTTTCCTTCGTCACAGCAGTCCAACATATTTGATCTACACATTCTTAAAGCGGCCTGCGAAGTCTCTTCTATTCGTTCACCTAGAGCGTTCCCCAGCAACATGTTTATGTTAATTTCCGTACAGGCATAACCCAATAAGTCTTGTGTTTCATTAACTGAGTAGTGCGGAGAAGGTGGCGGATATGACTTCAGGTCTAGTTACTTTGTTTTCTAAGTTTGAAGAGACACAGATTCTGCCAATTCTACTTTGCAGCCTGCTGCTAACGTTAGTAAATCTGACTGCTGTGAGATATCTTGTTTCCCACACGTCTTTCCATTTCATATTGTTTACTAGTCCTTCACGTCCTCTGGATTTATGAAAAATTGGGCGTTGGTCGTTTTCATTTAAAACGCAATTCCAGTCACATTCTATTAAAATGCCCAAGGGGTTTTGTCTTTGAATGAAACTAAAATGTCACTTTTATAAACCTTTGCCCTGTCTTCTCTTCCATTTTCCCCAGATGGTGCACAAACATTTATATCAAAAATATTACACCTCATGCTCCTCCCTAGTTCTAAAAGACAGACATGGTTCATTTCAATTCCTTCCCTGGAAAGGATTGTCGTCCCGCTACTGTACTTCTGAGCTTCGAATGTTTAAATTTCCTTGTTGACAGCCGCATAAAGATTCCTAAAACTAACTTCCTATAACAATGCTGTATTCTGTTTGACCGATATAAGAAATCTTTAAGACAAATCAACTTAATTTCATTTAGAGTTTTACCTATGTTTAAAATAGTCACGTTGTAGTTTTATTCCAACAGGCTGCGTTATCCACCTGAAGTTCTAGATTTCTTAAAGGACAATATATTTATTCCAGTTTCTTCTTCCGTTTTTCTTCTTGCTATTAGTCTTGACATTTTATTGAAACTCTCTTCATAAAATATCTCTTCTTCCTGTATAGGTTCATCTTCCATCCCTTCATCGGTTCGTTCCTCTTTATCTTTCACCCAGTCTAATCTTGCCTCTGAAATGCTTTAAGTGAGTATGGTTCATCTGCTGTTCCTGTAATTTTGTTTTCGATCACGTTTTTTTCACAATTGGTGTCCACTGGCCGAATTGGCTTGTTTCTCCTACAGGGCGTTCGTTGTCTCGATCTACTGTATAGACTTCTTTCTTCTTGTCTTTCTTAAAGACTTTTCCGTTAAAGCAAGGGCCGAACTCTGTATAGACTTCTTTCTTCTTCTCTTTCTTAAAGTCTTTTCCCTTAAAGCAAGGGCCGAACTCCCTTTGGCTTTGTGTACCAATTTACAGTTCTTGGAGCCTTTTTTTCTCTTTGCGGATTTCTCAAGAGACGAGTCAAATGATTTTTCTGTTGATTCAGTGAAGGATCTCTCAGATGACATCTGTTCTTTTATATTAGCAGAAATGCTTTAGTGTGTTTCATTTTGAGTCTCGATGTTTCTTTCTCTCCCTTTTACAGTTCTAAGTTTAGGTTCTTTGCTTTTATCTTATTTCATTTCAAAAATGTTAAAATGTGTGTGAATTCCTAAGGGACCAAGCTGCTGAGGTCATCGGTCCCTAGACTTACTCACTACTTAAAGTAACTTAAACTAGCTTATGCTAAGAACAACTCACACACCCATGTCCGAGGGAGGACTCGAACCTCCAGCGGGAGGGGCCGCGCAGTCCGTGCAAGGCGCCTCAAACCACGCGGCCACTCCGGGCGGCTTTAATTTCACGAGAGTCTCTTTCCCATTAGTTTTTTTCCGTTTCTCCTCTTTGAGGCCCATTTTTCATCTGATCTTCATGCGTCTCTGAACGATGGTGTTGTTTTTCTTCTGCATCCAATGCCGATATTGCTGAAATCGTTAGCTCTTCATGATGTAAGGCCGAAGAGCGCGGTGCGGTTTGTGTTTCTCTGGTGGTTTATATTGTCTTCTGCACATTTGATGGACATTCAGTCTCACCAGCTATTGCATTTGTTTTCGGATGTAGCATGTAGGTCAGTTGTAAGGACGTCTCCACTATGACTCAGCTCTTGGTTGTTTCCGGAGACTCATAAGAATTCAGCGACTTCTACCTGCAGGAGGAAAACCAAACGCTCGATTTCTGCCGTTCTCATAAATCGTTCCCTGAAAGGAACATACGAATTCGGCAACTTCTGTCTGCTGTCACTATTTGCACAGGATTCAAAACGAAGTTGGAAACAGCGGTACAGTGAAAGAGATACAAATGAAAACAAAATGTACACATACTAAATACCTCATGAAAACAGTTGACTCTATTTTATACGCTCATGCTCAACTTTCGGCTGTTTTGTATGATTCGCACTTTACAAAATCTGCTTTGCTAAGTTCACCACTTTTTAGTTACTCTAATTTTTGCTGTATGAAAGCTTGCCTCTTATTGGTGTCTGCATTCGTTGTGCTGATGTTGTCGTTCTTGGCAGAAATAATTCTTTTGTATGTAACAGTTTGTGCCTGTTTCCAATTTTTTCAAAAATTTGAACGTATTTGGATCAGGGAACTCACACGAAGCATTGGACCGAGAATGAGAATTCTAGCAAGCGTTAGTAGTCCGCCACAAGGATGCAAAATCCGCTGCCCAAATTTATGTAGGATTGGTTGGTTGGTTGATTTGGGGGCAGAGGACCGTAGAACGTTGTCATCGGTCCCATCGGATTAGGGAAGGACGGGGAACGAAGTCGGCGGTGCCCTTTCAAAGGAACCATCCTAACATTTGTCTGAAGCGATGTAAGGAAATCACGGAAAACCTAAATCAGGTTGGTCGGACACTGGTTTGAACCGTCGTCCTCCAGAATGCGAGTCCAGTGTGCTACCCACTGCGCCACCTTATTTGCTGTACGGAGGAAGCAAATGATGTTCTTCCTCGTCGGTATAATTTTCCGCAGTATAATCTGCAAACTTCGTGAGTTTTTCGTCTTGTGGCTCTAAGCTGACCAGGTCGCCAAAAACATCAGGAACATCTTGGGGGCCTAAGTAAATAAGTTCAAAAGTGTGGTGCAGCTACTGTTCTTTTTCATTCTTTTGCTCTTTGTACCATGATGATAAACGAAGGTTTTTTTTTCATTTTTCGCCATCTGAAACGTATGGGGTAAAATATTATTTCTGAAAATTTAAAAGACAAAAGGTTTTTTTTCTTTTATTGCAAGGCCTGTGACATAGCAATGTTTGCTGTTCCTGGTAGTGCTGAGCAGAAAGGGCACTAAAGACGTGTTGATTTACGAATAAAAAGAGGAATTTGTCCAAAATTTAAAAAAAGAAATCAACATAAGCTCTCTGAAGACAATGGAGACGTCAACTTGAAGTGCGGTTTTATGTGGCGGAAAAATATTTGCGATAGGAGAATTCAAAACCAGGTAAACAAACAGTCGTTGTACTCGATAATCCATTGCCCGTGTTATATACTTCGTTTTATTACTTCATAGATATATTCTTTTGCTACATATTGCTATGTAAATATGTTCCAGTTCCGCAAAATTAGTAATATGAATGGCCATAACAGCGAATCACGTCAGAAAGTTTGTCGCCAGTGCTCTCTTTTGCAATCGCTTACTAATCTGTAAGTGTAACGTCAGATTATATACTACCAATTGCAGAGCTCGGAAGGAAGTACACAAAAGTTAGGGTAATTGACGTAGACCCACAATGACGATGTGCGTTGTTTCAAGTTGCCTTACGTACAACTCGAAAACACGAAAATGATGATATGAGGCTCACCCATAAGAGCTCGATGTATGCATATCCTTACTTTTATTTAGATAGTTTTCAGGTCTACAGTTCGACTGTACACACTTTGGTGAATCTTTCATTATTTAGACAAGGTATTGCAAGAGAGCGCGCTGTCAGCAAAATCTTTTTACTTTATATGGCTGATGGTCTTTAAACTGTTGAACAGATTGTCATAAAACATAGCTAAGAGCCATCCCGATTAAGCCAGTCTTCAAACTGCACTAAAATCGCTTCATTGATTTGCGATTTCTGAAACCAGACACACACACGGACACTTCAAACTTACAACACATCTCGTTTTTACGTCGGGAGATAAAAAGGGTAAATAACATTATTCATAATCAGTTAAAACACATGGTGTTAATGTTCCACAAACATCGCTATTGCGAATTTCAATTCGTGATATGTTCATGTTCTTCCAAGTACCGACGGAAGATTCCATAAAAATTCCGTATAACCAACGGCCGTTTATTGTTCAACAAAAGTATATCTTCCATAAAACTACACTTATAATTGTACTTGCCAAGCTTGAGCTAAATGAAATCGACAACCAACAATCTTGATTGATGGGAAAAAATCTTCACGTTCTCATGGATGGATTGTTCGAAGTTAATGAGGAACGCTTTTGACTTAAATGATTGTTGTCTCCTCGTACATTCATCACGAATACACTTCAAAATCTTCAGATAGGTTTCCTTTTTCTCATCTTTCATAATGCTGAATACTAGTGGTTTGTTAGAACCTCCAGGGTAACAGCGTATTCTAAGTAGCTGAAGAAAATATTTTGCTGCATACTGAAAAGTACCATCCATGAATATAATTTCTCGCTGACATAGGGATACGAGATTTGAATCGCTAGAAAAAATAACGTGGAAGTTTTCTATGTCATTCCTGAGTATAAAAGTTTCGCCTTTTGTAGTTGTCACCCGCATCTAGGGTAAGGCAATATGAATTTCCGCCGCAGATTTTGGCAGTTTCGGCATACTCTTCAAACGAGCGTGACTAATGTTGTTTCGCATATATATCGACATACTTTCTAGCTAAACTGTTTGCTGTTGATGGATTGTCATCCACTTCTTCACGAACAAGTTTTGATGGTCTTTCATCAAAAGCTTTGCCATTTCTTTTAATAGAATTTGATAACATTCTTCTGTGTATTAAGTGTTCTGGAACTGATAACTGGCGATGTGGGCCTTCCAAACGCGAAAGTAAATTTTCGCTCCCTTTAATGAATAATATCACAGAGCACCCCGAATTCTTACGTCAGCGTCGCCATCCACCTTCCTCAGATCCTAAAACGCTTCTATGAGGTTTGAATTTATAACCATAGCAAACTGAATTTACCTTACCACGGTGACTATAAACAGGTACCCGCCAGGGTTGCCGAGAGCGCTAACGCGCTGCTTCCTGCTGTCGGGTAGGCGCGCCGGTCGCGGATCGAATCCGCCCGCCGTATTAACGACGAGGGCCGATGTGCCGGCCAGCCTGGATATGGTTTTTAGGCTGTTTTCCACATCCCGATAGGTAAATACCGGGCTGGTCCCCATGTTCCGCCTCAGTTACACGGCTCGCAGACATCTGAACACTTTCGCACTATTCCATGGATTACACTCGACGCAGACAGTTGGGGTACACTAATTCCGTCCCAGGGCGTACGGGGTGGCGGCAGGAAGGGCATCCGGCCACCCCTTAAACATTAACATGCCAAATCCGATTAACGATGGCTGACACTGCAGGATAAGGCTCAAGCGGTAGTAGTAGTAGTAGATGACAATAAACAGGTCGCAAAATATGTGTATCTGTTTTCTCTTCGATAACCTTCATTTGAAGATGTCAACGAAACACTGTAGACTGATTAGCCAAAGCACTACGACCACCGTGACTTTGGATGCCGCCTGGTGGCGACGCGGGCACGTGACGCAGTAACAAATGTATGTAAGTGGAGCAGACACGGACGGGAGGTCACGCTACCGAATATATGGGCTGCAAATCCGTTGACATTAGCGACTTTGATAAACGGCGGATTATTATTACGCAGAGCATGTGAACGAGAATGTTGAAAAAGGGGAAGCTGGTCGAATGCTCACGTACTCCACTCGTGAGGATCTACGGGAAGAGATAGAAGAACTGTGAATCTTCACGACTCTTCATATAATGTGGTATTCGGAGGCTTCTCTGCCCTGTAATCTAGGATAATTGGTGATCTGTAGCATCTCTGCCGAAAGAGCGCAATGCTGGTACCCACACGAGTTTTCAGAGCACACCGTTCATCGTACATTGTTCCACATGCAGCTCCATAGCAGAACACCCCTACGCGTTCACATTTTGACCCAACGACATCATCAATTACGATTACAGTGGGAACGGGACCATCGGGATTCGTCCGTCGTTTGATGGAAACGTGTAGGCTCTTCGGGTGAAACACATTTTTACTACAGTCGGTCGATGATCGAGGTGGACAGCGGCTGGAAACGTGCAGCGTGCCACAGACGCAGGCTGGTGGGAGCAGTATTGTGCTATGGGAGACATTTTCCTGCGCTTGCATGGAACCTGTGGTACTAATCGAAGACAGCCGCGAACCACCTGCATTCCTTCAAGCTTGATGTCTTCCCCGGAGACAATGTCATCTTTCAGCAATGTTATTGTCCGTATCTCAAAACCAGAACCGTGCTTCAGTGGTTTGAGGTGCGTCGTAGTGAACTCACGTTGATGTCTTGGCGACCAAATTCGCCCGATGTAAATCTTATGGAACCAAACTGGATCTCAATCGGGCGCCATCACCACGTATGCATATCAGCTGCCCGTTACTCACGCGAATTACATGACATGTGCGCAGACATCTAATGCCACATACAACCACAAACCTACCAACAAACTGACAGTTCCCTGATACTTAAAATCAGTGATGTACGAGGGTCACTCGAAAATGAAATGCGCCCTATTTTTTTTTTAAATTCATCTTTTATTCTACATGTTTGAAAGTTTTACAGTGGGTAGATACATCCTTTAGAAACAATATTTTCATTTCTCTACATAATTTCCATCCCTCTTAACTGCCTTACGCCATCTTGGAACCAGCGCCTGTGTACCCGCACGGTAAAATTCTGAACCAACCTGTCGGAGCCACTGTTTGGCAGCGTGCACAAGGGAGTCATCATCTTCAAACCTTGTTCCACGAAGATAGTCTTTCAGTTTCCCAAAGAGATGGGAGATGGAGCCAGGTCAGGACTGTAAGGCGGGTGTTTCAGTGTTGTCCATCCGAGTTTTGTGATCGTTTCCATGGTTTTTTGACTGACATGTGGTCGTGTATTGTCGTGCAACAGCTAAACATCGTGCTTTTACCGATGTGGTCGAACACGACTCAGTCGAGCTTGAAGTTTCTTCAGTGTCGTCACATATGCATCAGAATTTATGGTTGTTCCAATTGGCATGATGTCCACAAGCAAGAGTCCTTCGGAATCGAAAAACACCGTAGCCATAACTTTTCCACCAGAAGGTGTGGTTTTGATTTTTTTTCTTTGGTGAATTTGCATGATGCCACTCCATTGATTGCTTCTTCGTCTCTGGTGAAAAATGATGGAGCCATGTTTCATCACCTGTCACAATTCTTCCAAGAAATTCATCTCCACCATTCTCATACTGTTCCAAAAGTTCGCTGCATACCGTTTTTCTTGTTTCTCTGTGAGCCACTTTCAACATCCTGGGAAGCCCACCTGGCACAAACCTTTTTTAACGCCAACACTTACAGTATTCTGCAAACGCTTCCTTCCCATATCCCAACGGAGTCTGGCAATTCGTTCACTGTGATGCGTCTGTCAGCAGTCACGTTAGCTCTCTGCACATTGTCTGGAGTGTGTGCAGTACGAGGCCTGCCGCTGCGAGGATTATCCTCAATATTGCCGTGACCGCTTTCATCACGTAACCTGCTTGCCCACCGACTAACTGTACTGCGATCGACAGCAGCATCTCCATACGCCTTTTTCAACCTCTTGTGGATGTTTCCCACTGTCTCGTTTTCACAGCACAGGAATTCTATGACAGCACGTTGCTTCTGACGAACGTCAAGTGTAGCAGCCATCTTGAAGACATGCTGTGACGGCGCCACTCACGGGAACAGGTTGAACTAAGTTTGAAAACAAGCAGGAAGGGTGTATCTACACACTGTAAAACTTTCACACGTGCGGAAAGAAAACTGTATTTTTAAAAAAATAGTGTGCGTTTCTTTTGGAGTGACCATCGCATTTCGTTCCAAAGACAGACTAACAAGCTATGAAGCTGGTGGTCATAATATTTTGACTTATCGGTGTATAAGCCTACACAGATGCTAGCCAGCTGATGGCAATCACGGAACTGACAAGGTATGTTTACAGCCAGAAATTCCATTCCTGGTGGCTCATTCAGAAATCAGGCCGTTCTGCTACCTGAGTGCGTAGTTGCTGAATTCGAGTGAGGGATTAACTGACACTTTCTCAACATCCTTCTCGCGCTCATTAAAAGTTGCCGAATTCTAGTGTGCCCGTTTCCGGGTTCCGCCAGTGCCGCAAGAGCTTCCCCCTGCCCCGCTGTTGACAGCTCTGTTGGGTCGCGTGGGTGTGCTGCGGCAGCGCATGTTAACCTCAGGCTGACAGCCGGGCCTGGGACAGCAGGCTCTGCGTTCGATAGTTCCGGGACGCACCTTCTGCTACACTCATTCGGAATGTACTGGGATCGACATTTGAAAGAATGTTTCTTTGAAGTTCGATCTTACTTTCTCGAACGCTATTCAGTACAGGGAACATGTGGGCCTCAGACCATTTCTCTGCAACATTCGAAAGAATTATGCTATATGGCATAAGAACTTTGTTATTTCTTCCGGCGAAATTTCAAATGGCAGTTCAAAAACTCCAAATGTCCATATACGTAGCCATCCATGAGAGACTATAACGCCGCGATATGTACCATCTGAATGATTGAACTTCCTAATACCACCACAATTGTCTAAACTGAACAGCACAAATCTTCGTTTTTCAGTTTCACAAAAGCAGCAGTGGATAAAAAATATAAATGCACACGAACAACATCGTTCTCAGTAATCTGAACTTTCCCTATAAATCGTAGCTTAATCTACAACTTCCGTCAAAATTAAATTTTATCGTAAAATTTTCCCAGTAAGTTATTCGTGTCCATTCTGTCTTTTGAATAGTTTTAGGGGAAGCCACTGTCGCGAAGGAAGCGGTTGAAATTGACCTTAGAGACAGTGGCGCAGTCGCCGTTTACATCCAGACGAGCAGTTCTAGCGTCACATGTCCTCCTCGAGCCGCGGCTGGGACTCGAATGACCACGAGCCGGGAACACTATTGAAATAATTACTCATGGCAATTAAGAAATAATGAAAAACACGTATATTATTTTAAACAAGAAATATGTTTATAAGCTAATGAACTAAGTTCCGTATGCACTACTGATAGCTCACAGATGGCTCACACAGAATATTTACGTAATAATTCAACATTGCATATTTCTGTTTCATGTATTTTACATGTACGCAAGTATTTTTTCTCATAAAATGGAAGAGAGCAGGTTATTCCTGCTCAGCCAACCATTAAGGAAAC
This sequence comes from Schistocerca americana, assembly GCF_021461395.2. NCBI lineage: Eukaryota > Metazoa > Arthropoda > Insecta > Orthoptera > Acrididae > Schistocerca > Schistocerca americana. Next base: position 332,617,364 of record NC_060119.1, on the reverse strand, counting down.
AAACACAAAAAAGTATACATTTTGCCCTACAGTGACACAAACATGGCCCTCAAAAGAAAAATGATATCTTACTAAATTTCGACTCTTGGATGCTACTTTGTAGAGGAAATATTTAACATCTTGCAATAACTTTTAGCAACGTGTAGAGTGAGTTATAACTGAGTATCCAGGATTCAGTCCAGGAAGGAGGGCCACAGATTGTTTACTGTTTCTGTCTCCCGCCACCCCTCTCCCCGCCCCCTAAATATAACTTGCAGTCACACCCAGTTCTGACGTGCCACATATGGATTACCATTTTGTTATTAACCCTATTTTGCATTGTTACTAAACCACAGTAACTTTTACTCCTACATATTTTATTCGAAAAAAGTCATAATGGAACCAAGGATTGGTACCATCTGTAATCGAAAAGTTTACGAGGTTTCAGTAATCTAGAGTTAATAACAATAAAATATCCTAATATAAGAATAAACTGTTTAATCATCATAAAAAATGTAAAATATATTTTAATGTGGTACTAATAATTTGTTTAGATTAGCAAATATCATATTGCATTAGCGTACCGTCCAAGAAACTGCAGTTCAGAAAAGATATAGCCTCTGAAAAGCATACATTCAAAAATTAAAGCAGTATATGCGTCACTAAATTAATTTAAGACCTACAATAGCAACTGACTCTTACAACTTCGACAACATCGTAATTTACGCAGTATAAAAACCATGGTTATTCGAGCGTGTAAGTAAGGAGGATGCTCTTTTTTTCAATCGTTACCGCATACGTTACTGAAATTATAATTTTTTCTTTTACGTACAGAGTGTTTCCCTTTCTGTCTTTTCTTACTCAGCTTCCCATGGCTTGCCGGTTCTACACGTGCATTCACGAACCGTGTTGGATTTGTTGACAGCAGGGAGCTCAGGGCGTGCGTACGCGCCTTTATCTGGCTGCAAGCCCGGCAGTCCATCTGCGTGACCACAACCTCACGAAAGCAACTAAAACTATCCTGTGTTAAACTTAGCTTGTAACTTCTAGAATACCTTGCCGTTTTCAAGACAGTTTACATGCTACTTTATTCTTCGAAAATTAGCTGCGAAATTTGGAATTTGATGTAAACTATGTGATCAAAAGTGTCCGGACACCTGGCTGAAAATGACTTACAAGTTCGTGGAGCCCTCCATCGGTAATCCTGGAATTGAATATGGTGTTGGCCCACCATTAGCCTTGATGACAGCTTCCACTCTCGCAGGCATCAGTTCAATCAGCTGCTGGAAGGTTTCTTCGGGAATGGCAGGCCATTCTTCACGAAGTGCTGCGCTGAGGAGAGGTATCGATTTCGGTCGGTGAGGCCTGCCAGGAAGTCGGCGTTGCAAAACACCCCAAAGGTGTTCTACAGGGTGTTACAAAAAGGTACAGCCAAACTTTCAGGAAACATTCCTCACACACAAGTAAAGAAAATATGTCATGTGGACATGTGTCCGGAAACGCTTAATTTCCATGTTAGAGCTCATTTTTAGTTTCGTTAGTATGTACCAATTCCATGGCCTCCACGCTCTTCTGACCTCAACCCTCTTGACTTTCATTTATGGAGGCATTTGAAAGCTCTTGTCTACGCAACCCCAGTACCAAATGTAGAGACTCTTCGTGCTCGTATTGTGAACGGCTGTGATACAATACGCCATTCTCCAGGGCTGCAGCAGCGCATCAGGGATTCCATGCGACGGAGGGTGGATGCATGTATCCTCACTAACGGAGGACATTTTGAATATTTCCTGTAACAAAGTGTTTGAATTCACGCTGGTACGTTCTGTTGTCGTGTGTTTCCATTCCATGATTAATGTGATTTGAAGAAAAATAATAAAATGAGCTCTAACATGGAAAGTAAGCGTTTCCGGACACATGTCCACATAACATATTTCCTTTCTTTGTGTGTGAGGAATGTTTCCTGAAAGTTTGGTCGTATCTTTTTGTAACACCCTGTATAGGATTCAGGTCAGTACTCTGTGCAGGCCAGTCCATTACAAGGGTTTTATTGTAGTGTAGCCACTCCGCCACAGGCCGTGTATTATGAACAGGTGCTCAATCGTGTTGAAAGATGCAATCTCTATCCCCGAATTGCTCTTCAACAATGGGAAGCAAGAAGGTGCTTAAGACATCAATGTCGGCCTGTGCTGTGATAGTGTCACGCAAAACATCAAGGGATGCAAACCCCCTCCATAAAAAACACGACCACACCATAACACTACCAACTCCGAATTTTACTGTCGGCACTACACACGCTGGCAGATGACGTTCACCAGCCGGAGTGGCCGAGCGGTTCTAGGCGCTACAGTCTGGAACCGCGCGACCGCTACGGTCGCAGGTTCGAATCCTGCCTCGGGCATGGATGTGTGTGATGTCCTTAGGTTAGTTAGTTTTAAGTAGTTCTAAGTTCTAGGGGACTGATGACCTCAGAAGTTAAGTCCCATAGTGCACAGAGCCATTTGAACAATTAGATGACGTTCACCAGGCAGTCGCCACACCCACACCCTGCCATCGGATCGGCACATTATGTATCGTGATTCGTCACTCCACACAATGTTTTTCCACTGTTCAATAGTCCAATGTTTACGCTCCTTACACCAAGCGAGGCATCGTTTGGCATCTACCGGCGTGATGTGTGGCTTATGAGCAGCCGCTCGACCATGAAATCCAAGTTTTGTCACCTCCTACCTGGTGCAGTTTGAGCAGAAGAGCCAACACCGTGTTACGAGTGGAGGCCGAAATGCACGCGTTTTAGCTCACGCAGGCTGGCGTGAGGAGGGAAGAACTATACTGACGTGAGGTCTGGAACATGACAAGGAATGAGAATTCAGAAAGCGGAGGTAATTAGTTTGATACTTAACTTTAATCCATTAATGATGAACGTCGCTCTTGACGGTACATGATTCACAATATTATCTGTTCAGAATACATTCTTGAAGATATTACTTATAGTAACTGCATATGGCGCCTTGCTAGGTCGTGGCAAATGACCTAGCTGAAGGCTATGCTAAACTGTCGTCTCTGCAAATGAGAGCGTATGTAGACAGTGAACCATCGCTAGCAAAGTCGGCTGTACAACTGGCGCGAGTGTTAGGGAGTCTCTCTAGACTAGACCTGTCGTGTGGCGGCGTTCGGCCTGCAATCACTGATAGTGGCGACACGCGGGTCCGACGTATACTAACGGACCGCGGCCGATTTAAAGGCTACCACCTAGCAAGTGTGGTGTCTGGCGGTAACACCACAGAATTCCTGTGTGATGGTCTGGATAGATGTCTGCCTATTACACATTAGGACCCTCTTCAACTGTCGGCCGTCTCTGTCAGTCAACAGACGAGGTCGGCCTGTAGACTTTTGTGCGGTATGTGTCCCTTCACGTTTCCACTTCACTATCACATCGGAAACAGTGGACCTAGGGATGTATAGGAGTGTGGAAATCTCGCGTACAGACATATGACACAAGTGAACCCAATCACCTGATCACGTTCGAAGTCCGTGAGTTCCGCGGAGCGCCCCATTCTGCTCTCTCACGATGTCTAATGAGTATTGAGGTCCCTGATATGGAGTACCTGGCAGCGGGTGGCAGCACAATGCGCCTAATATGAAAAACGCGTGTTTTTGGGTGTGTGCGGATACTTTTGACCATATAGTGTATGTAAATGTATAAATGGCTGTACCAAAATTTATTGGGGTTTGGATCATCCCGCAGCTGGTTACAGCATTAAAAGCCTTTGCCTTTCATTCGTGTGTTACTTTAAAAGTACTCGCTTTTGTCTGCCCAGTTACACTGCCTGTCTTCTGGCGTCACTATATGTTATTTCAAGAGTTCTTCTAAGTGCCACTAGAATGCGCCATCATGTACTTCGTTTGTTTCCTTGGGATATATTGTATGAACAGAACATACAGCTGTATTACCATTTGTTATTATCTGTTACTCTATACATATAGTGTTTTTGTATCTACTGCAAAAAAAAAATAATTCTCTTTGATGTAGACGATTATGGTGATCGATCAGCGCTCAAGTAAAATCAGCTGGGAGCTACAGCAAAATAAACATGCAATGTATGCACATCTAAAATGACCGGTACTGTCCTCCACCTTACAGTGTGCTGCGCGGTCTCCAGAAATACCGAGGGCAAAATTAGTTCACTTAGGAAGTAGAGTTGCGCTGCTTGTTGTCGGTGCTTTGTCAGCAACGCCGCGAGCAAGCTGGGACGGAGGACGGGCAGCAGCCGCGAAACAGGACGTGGCGAGCGATAGGGCCTTCTGGCAGGAAACCGCAAGCCTTTCTCAGTGTGATGCGACCGACGGCGCTTCCGGCCAGGGTGGCCATCTGGGCGCAGTACCAGGGGCCAGGAGTCAGCTCTGGCAACAACGTCAACAACAACAACGCACGCAACAGAGGCTGCACTGCCAGAGGCCAAGAAGAAAGAAAACAGTTGCCGCAATCCCGAATTGCCTTCCACGGCTCCATCTTCCTTCTTCCTCTTCGCCGATCGAGGTGACGATGTGGTTAGCACGCTAGACTCCCACTCGGGAGGACGACGGTTCAAACCCGCGTCCGGCCACCCTGATTTAGGTTTTCCGTGATTCCCCTAAATCGCTTCAGGCAAATACCGGAATGGTTCTTTTCAAAGGGCACGGCCGACTTCTTTCCCCTAATCGGATAGGACCGATGGCCTGGCTGTTTAGTCCCCTCCGCCACATCAACCAACCAACTAATCTTTTTCTTTTTCTTCCTCAGATTTTACCTCACATGGTGGCAGCGTCCGCCAATGTGGCTATACGTCGCCACCTGGCGTGGTCGTTTGTATTATTCACATGGAGCCTAGCAGTGCCGCTGTCGGTGGATTGTGTGTCAAACCAGAGTTTAAGCCGTCCTCACACGATACGAGGCAGCTGATGTTGACGTGGCCGCGGGCGGGACAATTATTGAAAAATATATTTACCGGCAAGATACAAGCATGAGGCAGCCCATAAACACACACACACAAAATGGTTCAAATGGCTCTGAGCACTATGCGACTTAACTTCTGAGGTCATCAGTCGCCTAGAACTTAGAACTAATTAAACCTAAGGACATCACACACATCCATGCCCGAAGCAGGATTCGAACCTGCGACCGTAGCGGTCACGCGGTTCCAGACTGAAGCGCCTTTAACCGCACGGCCACACCGGCCGGCACACACACACACACACACACACACACACACACACATATATATATATATATATATATATATATATATATATGTGCGTCAGTGAAAAAGATCAATAAAAAGGTGTTAGCATGTGGACGTAATGTGCTGTTCCAGTCGCTTCTGTACTTAACGTCCATCACCGTTCCCTTTGGATCCCTACGTAACTCGGTGCTCTCCGATACACACGATCGAACAGCGGAGGAGTGGTACTCAAGCGTCAACTTTAGGTTACAATATCTCCGGATGTAATTAACATTTTACAATGCAACAAACGGCACTGATTACGTATTTGTTTATATGTTCAGATGTGCTAACAAAACTAACAGGGTTCCATTTAAAAAAACGTAGGTTTGTGTTAAAAAAACATACTTCCGTGCATTTTTTATGGTTTGTATTAACCAATTACACTAGCCCTTCTCCTCACGTTCGGTCTGTGGAATCGATTCGTCAGTATTTGATGTGGTTTCCGAAATATATCCAGCGGTAACGTTAGGTATATATATATATATATATATATATATATATATATATATATATTAGTCGAGAGGTAATAAATTAAAACAACATTCCGGATGCTGAGGTTTTGCTGCAAGAACAGCGAAATTGTGGTGACAGGTAAACTGTTTCTCCTTTCGTTGTATATATATATATATATATATATATATATATATATATATATATATATATATATATATATATATACCTTTGCGACAATAATTCAAGTAAATACGTTATTTATAATAAATAATATCGGCTTTTGAGAAAATACTTGTGTTAAATAAATAAGAAAGACCCAGAAGCTTTTAGAAAAGAACAGATGAAAGAAGTGGACCCGAACATACTACCACTCACGTCACAACTCTAGCGCTCGTGACACTATTAACTGCGCTACAGCTTCAGCATTGTAGCCTTCCGTCCGTATACGGCATACACTTGTAAACAATGTATCTACAAATGTTATGTGATATTTTATATCCAAATCGAACCAAAAGGATGAAGATGTGTATACTTTAGCAGCACACAAGCATCAACTACAGGAAGTTGATCTGAAGTTTCGTGTTCATTTTATTATAAAAAATCGTAGCTAAAACGACGCTTTTTCGAGGGATCCTCAATTTGCTGATGCTTTGAAACAGCTTGATACCACTAACTCGATTAGAAAGAAAATCCACCAAATACGATGTTTAACGCCTTACAATATGACAGCTCCTGTGTTCTGGTTTGAAGGTGAAGCCATATCGCATCTCAATGGCCACGTTCCTCTCCATGAGGCAAAAATCTGACATACTAGATCCTTTATTTCGCGCTCCCCAATGTAGTGGTAAGTGGAATTCCGTGTCACCAGCTCCTCGTCCACGTGCATTTCTACGTCCCGTGAGAGGACGGCTTTAGTCTCAGTTGCCGGCGTATTCCATCCACTGAAGTTGTTCATTCCCTCCCAGTTGTCCCTGCATCTGCTCTGAGTGCGTGTCCATGCCAACAGGACTGCATATCTCTCATCAGACCTTCCATTACAGTGACTCCACATCCAAAGAATTCCACCGTTCGTAGTGTGATCTAATACAAACTCTACACTTACGGTCGAGACAGGAAACCTTAGATGACTCCTCAGTGGAACAGACGACCTACTTATCAGTGCATTTGGGTTAAATAATGAAAAAGAGTTCCGTCGACGACGACGTCATGAAAGATCAAACACAATCTCGGGCATGACACTTGCTATGAGGCACATCAAATCGATTGAGTTCTTTTCAAGGGCACCATAACGACATTCATCTTAAGTGACCTACGATAATATCGTAGCAGCTAAACCTAAGTATCTGGATAGTGTTTTGAGTTGCAACCCTGGTGAATGCGAATGCATTTCGACGCCTCCCTCGGTGGAATGTGATGGAGGTCAGTAGGAAGAACACTGACTTGTTAAATCACACCTTAGAGGAGGCGCACTGGAAGAAGTGAAATAATTCTGCTATTCAGGAACGAACATTACTTAAAGTGACCGAAAAAAGGTACCACGAGAAGAACAATGGTGCGACAGATTAAGATGCTTCAACACAGGAACTTTTCTGGTATCTAATGTTGATTTGATATTGAGGAAGTATCTGAAGTTGCATATTTCGGTCGCTGCAAGCGATGAAATATTCCGTGAGGAATCAGAAGAAACAGAAAGTTTTCTACAGAACAGTTTTAAAAATGTAATGGCGAGGTACTAAAAGAGGATATATTAGAAAACGTAAACAAAAAAAATCTTCATCAGTTATCAGTACAAGGAGAGGGGGTGGGGGCTCATTAGGACATGTGCTGAGGATCCTCTGCAAAAGCTAACAGTAAAGGGAGAAATGGTACGTACAAAGAACAATGAACAATCAATTCGTCGGCTATAGTAGATACGATCAAATACAGCGGCGTGCAAAACCTAAAGACGAAAGTACACTACTGGCCATTAAAATTGCTACACCAAGAAGAAATGCAGATGATAAACGGGTATTCATTGGACAAATATATTATACTACAACTGACATGTTATTACATTTTCACGCAATTTGGGTGCATAGATCCTGAGAAATCAGTACCCAGAACAACCACATCTGGCCGTAATAACGGCCTTGATACGCCTGGGCACTGAGTCAAACAGAGCTTGGGTGGCGTGTACAGGTACAGCTGCCCATGCAGCTTCAACACGATACCACAGTTCAGTAAGAGTAGTGACTGGCGTATTGTGATGCGCCAGTTGCTCGGCCACCATTGACCAGACATTCTCGGTTGGCGAGAGATCCGGAGAATGCGCTGGCCAGGGCAGCAGTCGAACATTTTCTGTATCCAGAAAGGTACGTACAGGACCTGCAACATGCGATCGTGCATTATCCTGCTGAAATGCAGGGTTTCACAGGGATCGAATGAAGGGTAGAGCAACGGGTCGTAACACATCTGAAATGTAACGTCCATTGTTCAAAGTGCTGTCAATGCGAACAAGAGGTGACCGAGACGTGTAACCAATGGTACCCAATACCGTCACGCCGGGGGATACGCCAATATGGCGATGACAAATACACGATTGCAATGTGTGTTCACCGCGATGTCGCCAAACATAAATGCGACCATCATGATGCTGCAAACAGAACCTGAATTCATCTGAAAAAATGACGTTTTGCCATTCGTGCACCCAGGTTTGTCGTTGAGTATACCATCACAGGCGCTCCTGTCTGTGATGCAGTGTCAAGGGTAACCGCAGCCATAGTCTCCGAGCTGATAGTCCATGCTGCTGCAAATATCATCGAATTGTTCGTGCAGATGATTGTTGTCTTGCAAACGTCCCCATCTGTTGACTCAGGGATCGAGACGTGGCTACACGATCCGTCAAAGCCATGCAGATAAGATGCCTGTCATCTCGACTGCTAGTGATACAATGCCATTGAGATCCAGCACGGACCTTTATCAAAGTCGGAAACGTGATGATACGCATTCCTCCTCCTTACACGAAGCATCACAACAACGTTTCACCAGGCAACGCCGGTCAACTGCTATTTGTGTATGAGAAATCGGTTGGAAACTTCCCTCATATCAGCACGTTGTAGGTGTCGCCACCTGCGCAAACCTTGTGTGAATGCTCTGAAAAGCTAATCATTTACATATCACAGCATCTTTTCCCTGTCGATTAAATTTTGCGTCTGTAGCACGTCATCTTCATGGTGTAGCAATTTTAATGGCCAGTAGTGTAACTGTCGCATGATGTATTACTGACAAGTAACGTAGCTCCATGAAACTTGGACCGTACATAGAAGGTATCTGAAAGAAATACGCAATGACACGGACAGAGATGACACTCCTATTCAACGACAATGTAAGTCTCCGTTCGGAGGCCATACGGTCCAGAATTGGTATGCCAGTCAGGTAAAATCGCCTTGAGCATTGAGACAATCATTTTACCGACTCAACAGGTTGGAGATAGCCGTGTGGTAAAACGTTGTTTTTTGCTGCGTGAAGAAGTCAGTAACTGCCTACTGCACAACCTCGACGTATAGGAATCGTCGACCCTCCAGTGCCCTTTTTAAGGGACCGAAGGCGTGATAATCGCACGGGTAGAAGACTACAGAGTGGGTTCTCGAATGTCTTCCACTTGAGTGAGTCTGGCCTCCCAGATCGACCGGCGTCTTGTGTCGAACTGCGACCAGTGCGCCACTTGGCGCACATTCCACGATGGTGGTTTTTGACAGCCATGCTGCCCCTTACACATTCTTCATTTACCGGCGGGTGTGTGGTGGTGTTTGCCCTTCAGTAGCCAAGGAAGGACGCATTGGTAATAACGTCGCCGTAGCTCATTCTGGCACATTTATCGCTCATACATCGGAAAGACACGAATGCCATATAAATCCTTCGCCTGCATGTTGGTGTTTACACTACTGGCCATTAAAATTGCTACACCACGAAGATGACGTGCTACACACTCGAAATTTAACCGACAGGAGGAAGATGCTGTGATATGTAAATGATTAGTTTTTCAGAGCATTCACACAAGGTTGGCGCCGGTGGCTACACCTACAACGTCCTGACGTTGCTTGGTGAAACGTTGTTGTGATGCCTCGTGTAAGGAGGAGAAATGCGTACCATCACGTTTCCGACTTTGATAAAGGTCGGACTGTAGCCTATCGCGATTTCGGTTTATCGTATCGCGACATTGATGCTCGCGTTGGTCGAGATCCAATGACTGCCAACAGAATATGAAATCGCTGGGTTCAGGAGGGTAATACGGAACGCTGTGCTAGATCCCAACGGCCTCGTATCACTAGCAGTCGAGATGACAGGCATCTTATCCGCGTGGCTGTAACGGATCGTGCAGCCACGTCTCGACCCCTGAGTCAACAGATGGGGACGTTTGTAAGACAACAACGATCTGCACTAACAAAAAAATGGCTCTGAGCACTATGCGACTTAACTTCTAAGGTCATCAGTCGCCTAGAACTTACAACTAATTAAACCTAACTAACCTAAGGACATTACACACATCCATGCCCGAGGCAGGATTCGAACCTGCGACCGTAGTGGTCCCTCGGCTCCGGACTGCAGCGCCTAGAACCGCACGGCCACTCTGGCCGGCTCTGCACAAACAGTTCGATGACGTTTGCAGCAGCATGGACTATCAGCTCGGAGACCACGGCTGCGGTTACCCTTGACGCTGCATCACAGACAGGAGTGCCTGCGATGGTGTACTCAACGACGAACCTGGGTGCACGAATGGCAAAACGTCATTTTTTCGGATGAATCCAGGTTCTGTTTACAGCATCATGATGGTCGCATCCGTGTTTGGCGACATCGCGGTGAACGCACATTGGAAGCGTCTATTCGTCATCGCCATACTGGCGTATCACCCGGCGTGATGGTATAGGGTGCCATTGGTTAAACGTCTCGGTCACCTCTTGTTCGCATTAACGGCACTTTGAACAGTGGACGTTACTTTTCAGATGTGTTACGACCCGTGGCTCTACCCTTCATTCGATCCCTGCGAAACCCTACATTTCAGCAGGATAATGCACGATCACATGTTGCAGGTCCTGTACGGGCCTTTCTGGATACAGAAAATGTTCGACTGCTGCCCTGGCCAGCACATTCTCCAGATCTCTCACCAATTGAAAACGTCTGGCCAATGGTGGCCGAGCAACTGGCTCGTCACAATACGCCAGTCACTACTCTTGATGAACTGCGGTATCGTGTTGAAGCTGCATGGGCAGCTGTACCTGTACACGCCACTCAAGCTCTGTTTGACTCAATTCCCAGGCGTATCAAGGCCGTTATTACGGCCAGAGCTGGTTGATCTGGGTACTGGTTTCTCAAGATCTATGCACCCAAATTGCTTGAAAATGTGATCACATGTCAGTTCTAGTATAATAAATTTGTCCAATGAATACCCGTTTATCATCTGCATTTCTTCTTGGTGTAGCAATTTTAATGGCCAGTAGTGTATATACCCGCACCGAAGTCGCTATAAGGTGCAACGAGGCCCTCGAATGGAAACTGTCTGCCTGTTCGTTATAATGACACCGAAATCTCCGCTATTCATGATGGTTCTCTGGACATTGCAAAAGGCGGTTCAAATGGCTCTGAGCACTATGGGACTTAACATCTATGGCCATCAGTCCCCTAGAACTTAGAACTACTTAAACCTAACTAACCTAAGGACATCACACAACACCCAGTCATCACGACAAAAGGCGGGATATGGTTTTTAATTGGGTGTGTGATCACCCTGGACGGCACTGTATGATCTGTAATGTGCTCCCATGCTGGCCACAAGGTTCGTAACGAGTTCTGCAGATGGTTGACCACTGCTGGATGATCGTTGGAGCATGTGGGTATGCTGCAGTACGTCTTCCCAACGCATTCTACATATGCTCGATGAGATTTAAGTCGAGCGGAACAGAGAGGCTGGTACACACGCCGGATATTCTCAAGTTCTGAGAGCTCCTCCACCTGCTAAATTCGTTGCTGTCGCGCATTGTCATCCTAAAAAATGAACTCGGGCTGAGTGAACCTCTGAAAAGGCTCACATCGGAAAGAAGTACATTGCCTCAATAACGTCGACCGGTGAGTGCACCGTGTTCAAAGATTTGGAGGTCATTACGTCGTTGCAACGTTCTGCCCACACCGTAACACCTGGACCACCAAAGCGATGGGGGCCGACAATGCTGAACCTATATTCAAAAGGTGAGAGATGGGAACACATAATGGACCGAAGAACATTGTCGAATATGATGTGAGAAGAGAGTCGGCTGTATCATCGTTTTTGAAACTATAGACGAAATAATGTCTGTGGGAACACTAGTAGAAACCGCTGCAGCGTGAAAAACCACTACAATGCGATGTGACTGCATGTTTGCCAGTACACTGTAATTATTATAGACGTCATCAAGTAACATAATAATAAAAATAAAGGTCATTCACTACTAATCATATCATCCTGTAGCTAACCCGTTTGCGCCGGCCGCGGTGACCGAGCGGTTCTAGGCGCTTCAGTCGGGAACCGCGCGACTCTACAGTCACAGGTTCGAATCCTGCCTCGGGCATGGATGTGTGTGATGTCCTTAGGTTAGTTAGGTTTAATTAGTTCTAAGTCTAGGGGACCGATGACCTCAGATGTTAAGTCCCATAGTGCTTAGAGCCATTTGAACCATTTTTTTGTTAAGTCCCATAGTGCTCAGAGCCATTTGAACCTAACCCGTTTGCGTGTAATAGGGCTAACAAAAACTATAGAGTATTGACTCGATTATCCGGAGCTTAGTTATACGGATTCGCGATTGTCCAAATTAATAACCGCTGGCATACAGTCCGTGCGCCGGCCCAAGTGGCCGTGCGGTTCGAGGTGCTGCAGTCTGGGACCGCGAGACCGCTACGCTCGCAGGTTCGAATCCTGCCTCGGGTATGGATGTGTGTGATGTTCTTAGGTTAGTTAGGTTTAACTAGTTCTAAGTTCTAGGGCACTAATGACCTCAGAAGTTGAGTCCCATAGTGCTCAGAGCCATTTGAACCATTTTGGACAGTCCGTGCGTGCACGTACACATCGCACTGGCACCACCCTCCCTCACCCATCTCGTTGTCTGCCCCGCGCATTTTGTCATTGTTTGAGTTGATACAGCACGCATTTCATTATTGTGTTGCTATAGTTAACTTATCAGTTGTTTTGTCAATTCACAAGGAAATGAATTTAAATGGTTCAAATGGCTCTGAGCACTATAGGACAATATCTGAGGTCATCAGTCCCCTAGAACTTAGAACTACTTAAACCTAACCAACCTAAGGACATCACATACATCCATGCCCGAGGCAGGATTCGAACCTGCGACCGTAGCGGTCGCGCGGTTCCAGACTGAAGCGCCTAGAACCGCTCAGCCAAACCGGCTGGCAAATGAGTTTAAATGAGTGTTGTTACATAGTTGTAGATGCGTGGGATTTGATTGAAGGGATGTGTGTAATCAAAGCTTTGAACAGAATAATAAAACGGGAGCACGAAAATTCAATAACAGATACGATTGATTCTGTTTTGGAGGATATAAATGAGCTAATGACAGACATACAAAATGCCAGGAATTTGATGCCGATGATACGAAAGAGTGGCTCAGTTGTGACACTAATGATCAAAGAATTCAGATCATCTCGTATGACGAAATTGTTGAAAACGTATTGCAGGCAAATGAACAGCACGAAGATCAAGAAGATAAAATGGAAGAAAACATAGATGCACAAAATGATGCAGGACCATTTGATGCGTAAGGATTTAAAGCCATGGAAACAGCTTTCAAACAGTTCGAAAGACAGAGTGTCATAGCGTGAGTTTACTGTGCTTAAAACGAATTCGTCAAGTAGCGGCAATGAAGAGACAACTTTGCTTACATTTAATGACAACTACCAAATATTTTAAACCAAATTAAATTGTAGTGACTATCGTGTGTGAGTCCTCTTAGGCATTTGATGATTAAGATTGCAGTATTTTGGTAATTTTAAGAAAATTTGTACGTACATACGAAAATGTGTCTGCAATCTCTTAATAAACATGGATTTTTGTTGATTTTTATGAGTTCAATATGTTTTTAACGAACACCTAACATTTTTTGTTAACCCAAGAAAGATAACAGTGATAGCATACCTAAAAGATAACTACCTAAAGGATAACCGTACGCAGACGACGTAAGATGTCTTTCTAGAGTTAATAATACAAAAATAGCTTTCTTCATATATTCAATTATCGGTTCGATTATTCGAAAAACTTCCTACAACAATTAGTACGGTTAATCGAATATCCACTGTACATTCATTGAGGCAAAACTAACGCAACCATCTGAAGACGATTGCCCAAGACTCAAAATGCATCGTGCACAGTCAATAAATCACGACTATGACAAAAGGTGTATTTTCATTCCACGCATTATGACAGTAACACGCCGTGGTAGTACAGTTCTAATTGATATCATGCGGAAATTGCTTAACAAAACGAAAATCTCTCTGTGATATCTTCGTTTGAATTTGTCTCAGAAATCTATATCGCGCTGACACAGGACATTCGGCGTGGAAACATCTGTTTCGACGAATCCGGAACCGTTAAACCAAAGTCTTCCTAGCAGAGTGCGTATCGGAGTGTTCTCTTCTCTAAATATTTGAACGAAACCAATATTTACTGCCTGCGATAGGACAGCGAGATCGACGCTCAGTATCGTCTTACACTACTTCAAATACTAAATAACATCAGTGCTGCACGAGTTGTACACAAAACTCCACGCGTCCTGTTTGGCAGAGTACCATGTTGTGAAATGTATGCAAGCGGCGCCTTACTTCAGTCAGCCTTTTTCCATATAGATGGTGTCGCTCTTGCAACGTACTCTGTTGGCGTACAGTATGTGATTTCAAATATCAGGTATTGAGAAAGCACTTCATCTGATGGCAACTGGCGAGAAGGCCGCCTCCGCGAGTCATAGATATGGATGACGTGCGTTCCACGTGTAAGTTCAGACGTCTTGTTTTGATTGTGTTGAATATGGCAGGGATAAAGACGCAAGAACTCTCTTCGAAGTTCACGAAGATAGCCTTTCGCTCAGAATAAGAAGCAACTTTTCCTTGACCGTTTATTTCAATAGCAACACATAGGTGGAAATGAGCCTCGCTTCTATAAAAACAAACACTTGGAGCTGCACTCCATAGTAAACAGCGGCCACTTGTCTCGGGAAGCTATTGCAATAAAATCATCATACATGCTTTCTCAAACTACATAAATACTCGTAAAAGATTTTTTTGTGATCCCTATATAGTTTTCCTATCAACTGAACTTGAAAATGTGGAAGTCATTTCTCCGAATGTGGAATTTATTACTGTCGCACACTGTAGAAAATTATTTCGCATAGATGACTATTGTGCAACTCCTTATGCCCACAGAAGCCAGAAAAGCTGAATGGAAACCATAGTTATGACAGATCCCAGATACTCAACAAGTGACACAGATGGTTCACCTTCATGTGATAAACAGCGTTCCAGTGCAACACATCAAGATTTTACTGTATAGGCTGAATGATCAATCACATGTAGTAGTACAAAGGAAAAAAACCTATCTTGGAAGGTACAGTGCTGTGACTGGTAACGTCATAAGGAACTTGTGCGTTGCTTACTTAAAAAATGTAACTACTGCATCGCCGTCTCAGTTGAAATTCACACTCGGACGTTTCGTGAATTACCTCCATCCTCTTCGTTAGTAGTAAAGTTGTTTTACTCTTTTAATGGTATTTATAACCCAGTCCATTTACAATCAAAATTATCGTATCCAAGGGCCATACGCTGCAGAGTGAAAATCTCATTCTGGGAACATCCCCCAGGCTGTGGCTAAGCCATGTCTCCGCAGTATCCATTCTTTCAGGAGTGCTAGTTCTGCAGGGTTCGCAGGAGAGCTTCTGTAAAGTTTGGACGGTAGGAGACGAGATACTGGCAGAAGTAAAGCTGTGGGTACCGGCCGTGAGTCGTGCTTCGGTAGCTCAGATGGTAGAGCACTTGCCCGCGAAAGGCAAAGGCCCCGAGTTCGAGTCTCGGTCGGGCACACAGTTTAAACTGCCAGGAAGTTTCATATCAGCGCACACTCCGCTGCAGAGTGAAAATCTCATTCTGGAAACATCCCCTAGGCTGTGGCTAAGCCATGTCTCCGCAGACTGGTTACCAGTTTGTGCACAGCAGATATTCGTAGAGACCATAGCTACCGCCATTTTGTCTTCTACCTTAGAAAATAGAATAGAAACACAGTTAGTGATGTCAGTTCTGATAACGTTTGCTGCATTAATTGAGAATTATCACTCTACATTTCTAGAATTACCTCTATCCTCTTCATCTGCAAAACTGTTACCGGTACAGGAATAGTGCTTACATATAATAAAAATCAGGCATCCACTGATCATACTCACAGTCCTCACAGTCAGCAGGTAAGATCTGCTTGCCAGTTGGTGTCCAGTACTCCAGTACACTTGATTATAATCACTGAGGCCCACGCTACAGAGGGAAAATCTTTTACACTTGACACTCGACATGGTTTCCACTGCATGTTTGAATAGTGTCCAGGCATCGCAGACCAACTACAGCTCTCGGCCTACAATCGCGTTAGTGGAACAGAAATGAGGTGAGAATCCCCGCGAACCGTAGTCAGCATGTACAGCGAAGCTAAGGACTTGAGTACAGACGAGTAACGGGTCTGAACCAACTGCAGAGAGTTGTGTGATGACGCATTCGAGTTGAACGCCTAAAGACAAATATTTTGTGTAGTTTTGCAGAGTTTCATGTAATAACATTACTCCTGAATTCACTTTTCGCGTAGGATTCATTAAAATCCATTCGCAAGCAAAAATACATGACATATTATTTCAGAACTATCTATTTCGTTATATGGATTATTGCAATACTATCATACTTCAAATCTGTTGCTCACAAGCGTGGGGAAGATGTGATAAAGGAAAATATCTCCATTTTTGTGAAAGGTGTATAGGTTTTTACATAAATAAGTAACTAGGACAATTTCAGCAATTTAACATTCTTAAAATCATAAAACAGCAAACACAAAATATTGAATACGAAAAAACTGAAGGTATTTTAATCTGCTGAGGTGGTAGTAGGTGAGACAGGTGGAAACAATTCATATCAAATGGTTCAAATGGCTCTGAGCACTATGGGATTTAACATCTGAGGTCATCAGTCCCCTAGAACTTGGAACTACTTAAAACATAGCTAACCTAAGGACATCACGTACTTCAATGCCCGAGGCAGGATTCGAACCTGCGACCGTAACGGTCGCGCGGTTCCAGACTGTAGCGCCTAGAACCACTCGGCCACCGCGGCCGGCTCATTTGTAGTGTCAACAGTGAAGTACGAAGAGCTGGTATTACGGTATGGGAGTGTATCCCATGGTTAGAGTGTTTTCCCTTTATTGTGCTTAAAAATCACTAACTGCAATGGGATATGGACACACTTTACAGCCGGCCGCGGTGGCCGAGCGTTTCTAGGCGCTTCAGTCCGGAACCGCGCTACTGCTACGGTCGCAGGTTCGAATCCTGCCTCGGGCATGGATGTGTGTGATGTCCTTAGATTAGTTAGGTTTAAGTAGTTCTAAGTTCTAGGGGACTGATGACCTCAGATGTTCCATAGTGCTCAGAGCCATTTGACCCATTTGACCACACTTTACAGCGTTGTTTACTGCGTTCAGTAAATGAACAGTTAGGAGACGATGTTGTAGACTTCGGCATGACAATGCACCCTGTTGTAAAGAAGCATCTGTGAGACAACTTTGTGTGAACGATAATATTGCTAAAATAGATTGTCCTGTCCAGAGTCTGGACCTGAACCCAGAAGGACAGTTTTTGGATGAGCTAAAACGCAGACATCGCAAAATTTTAAAATTTTGTTTTTGTGAATGAAAACATGGTTCAGGTAGTTTGTGTTATTTCTTTATTATCTATGCCACTGGCTAATTTCGACCTCGCTCGAAAACGACCGAAACTGGCCAATCGCATAGGTAATAAAAAAAATAGCGCAGGCTGCGTGGGCTGTGTTTTCAATCACAAAACGTAGGCTTCGATCCAGACCCCAGCGTCCGTCACGACCTTGTCTTGGTTTCAGCTCCTGAGGAAGAGTGGGCCGCTATTCCTCCACAGAAATTCAGACACTAATTGAAAGTGTCCCCAGCAGAGTTCAAGCCGTCATGAAGGCGTTCTGTGGACACAACCACGTTAATGTCAACTGTTAGGTGTCCGGACACCTTTGATCAGATAACGTATTTGGCATTCGCAATCGGTGTCGCAACGTTTTACTCTAAGGCATAACTATGGGTGTGACAAGAAATTTTGTTCTGCCAAGAGTTCTGAACTTTATACTTGTTTCCTTTTTAAACCGAGCTGTAACAAATTTTAATCATCTTCTAGAATGTCTTCACAAAACGTATCGATGAGATTTCTGAAGGGTACGGTATAGGGCAAAGACTGCGACGATGTCTGTAAAGTGGAGGAGAAGGACACAAGTATTTCAGCAGTATAGAGGATATACAAGGAAAGCAAGAGGATGAAGCCATGGGGTACACATGCAGTGGGATGGATGACACAGAAATTGGTGCTGTTAGTGATTACATAAAATGGCTACCGGATAGAAAGTATACTACAACGCGAGCACAGTTTATCGGGAGTGCATGGCTCTGGTATTTGAAACGGAGTGTTTGAAACGGATCCCGGAAGACTATACGTGGTCGTATGCTTTTCAGAAGTCATAAGACAAAAACATGGCAGTTTTACTGTTGCTGCGTTGATAGGATAAGAAATGGACAATGAAGAGCCAAGGAACGGGTAGAAGCCACTTTGGTTAACAGGAAGAGGAATTTACAGATACAAATGTTTTTTATTCCAGTCTTTGATCACAATATCAATTCTTTAGACGACGATCGGTTTCAATCCGTAATGACCATCCTCAGATCTACAATACACAAGTATGTACACCTAGTGAGCAGTGTGTCTTTCAACATAATATAGCAATATGTATCACAATATACTATCATACAGCCAGGAAAATGTACAGATAAAATACATCAACAAAAGCAAAACGAGGACAATGGAATGCAGTTGAATTAAGTCGGGTGATGCTGAGGGAATTAGATTAGGAAATGAGACACTTAAAGTAGTAAAGGGGTTTTGCTATTTGGGGAGCAAAAAAACTGATGATGGTCGAAGTAGAGAGGATATAAAATGTAGACTGGCAATGGGAAGGAAAGCGTTTTTGAAGAAGAGAAATTGGTTAAAAATGAGACACTTAAAGTAGTAAAGGAGTTTTGCTATTTGGGGAGCAAAAAAACTGATGATGGTCGAAGTAGAGAGGATATAAAATGTAGACTGGCAATGGGAAGGAAAGCGTTTCTGAAGAAGAGAAATTGGTTAAAAATGAGACACTTAAAGTAGTAAAGGAGTTTTGCTACTTGGTGAGCAAAATAACTGATGATTGTCGAAGTAGACAGGATATAAAATGTAGACTGGCAATGGGAAGCAAAGCGTTTCTGAAGAAGAGAAATTTGTTAACATCGAGTACAGATTTAAGTGTCAGGAAGTCGTTGCTGAAAGTATTTGTATGGATTGTAGCCACTTATGGAAGTGAAACATTGACGATAAATACTTTGGACAAGAAGAGAATAGAAGCTTTCGAAATGTGATGCTACAGGAGAATGCTGAAGATTAGATGGGTAGATCACATAACTAATAAGGAGGTATTGAATAGAATTGTGGAGAAGAGAATAGTTCGTGGCACAACTTCACTATAAAAAGGGATCGGTTGGCAGGACATGTTCTGATGTATCAAAGCATAACCAATTTATTATTGGAGGGCAGCGTGGAGGGTAAAATTCGTAGAGGGAGACCAAGAGATGAATACACTAAGCAGATTCAGAAGGATGTAGGTTGCAGTAGGTACTGGGAGATGAAGAAGCTTGCACAGGATAGAGTAGCATGGAGAGCTGCATCAAACCAGTCTCAGGACTGTAGACCACATCGCTATATTATGTTGAAAGACACACTGCTCATTAGGTGAGAATGGTCATTACGGACTGAAACCGGTCATCGTCTAAAGAACTGATATTGTGATCAAAGACTGGAATAAAAAACATTTGACGGTATTGGATCACTGTTTGTATACGCGACTATGTCGCAGTTGGTGAAATTTACAGATACATTAGAAGAGAACTTATTTGAAGATATTGCTAAATAATGAGTTGAGTTTGATGTGGCAGAAGGCTGTGCCACTGGCAGGTTGTATTTAAGTAAAAAATAGGATACTGGAGATTTTTCGTGACTCAGCCTGTGAGAGGCTCGTAAGGATTTCTAGCAAGGAATGAGGTGAACATAAATAGCGCAGTCCTGACCAAATATGTCTTTGATCTCTTGTGCTGCGTCTGGTCTGGAAAGTTCTGTTTGAGGCATTATGCCTATTATACTACAGCTAAGATACGGAAAGAAGCGTCTGGGAACCAACAGAGCATGTTCGCTTCGTAATCTCATATGGTTAGCTCGGAGACGAAGTAGTGAAAGAAGTACAGGGTTAACCTGAATAAACAGTGTTAATGTGTCACTTCACGTACGCGACCTCGGATGACAATCGTCTGCGTTGCGTAAGCAGGACACCGACAGAGACAGATAACTGCTTCCAGGACTAAGTGACACATCAGAAGGAGTCCCTGGAATGGACAGGAGGGATGTGGTACTAGTGCGGTATCTGCGGAACATTTCACAATACCTTGTCAGGAGTACGCTGTTCAAATAGTCTGTAAACACAATTTCCAGTGTGCCTCAGTATTCCGCCTTAAGTAAGTGACTGAGAGAGATGTATAATCGTTAAATGAAATCAGTATGGCAACAATCTACAATTAGATGTTAATGTAACGTTTATATAGTAAAGTATACAGTGAAGTAATATGTGACATGTAAGTACAAGTCGTCTGTGGCCTGAGCTGGACGTAGGCACTTCTGCTGATTATTTCCATCCTAAAGATGCGTCCACATTAATGTG
Source organism: Schistocerca americana (assembly GCF_021461395.2). Lineage (NCBI taxonomy): Eukaryota > Metazoa > Arthropoda > Insecta > Orthoptera > Acrididae > Schistocerca > Schistocerca americana. The sequence continues at coordinate 332,596,602 of NC_060119.1, read as the reverse complement.
TGGGCGTCGTGTTTGTATGTGTGTGTGTGTCAACTTTCTCTTCCTTTTTCTCAGATTTTCTTCAAACGATGTATTGTTGGAAGTAGCTGTCTCGTGTCCTTTTTCGGGATTTTCGGACCTTTTATTCCAGAATTTAGCTATTTACGGGTTTCACAACAGTCAGCCAAAAGCTACGATTGGAAGGTAATTGAATAACAGCTACGAAAATTAACGGCTGCTGAGCAAAACTCAGAGACAAGCTGAACGTTAAGAAACTGTGCAGTTAGGGAGAAACTGTTCTTCATCTTCAGACATCCAAACGGGGATGAATTCTTTCTAAAAACTTGGAAAAGTAGTGTTTAACACTGAATCTCATTGTTCTGATTTAGTGACTATGCTGTAAAATACTTAAATTATGCATTTCACTCGCAAATGTGGAACTGTTTTTTAACACTCTGAAACAAGAGTCTATTAATACGGAGAAAATGGGTTCTTATTTCTATAGAAGTACATTGTTATATAGAAGGCCTAGAAAATATTAAAACTGTTGAACCAAGGTAGCAGGAAGTCTTCAGCTACGTGAAGAAATTGGTACGTTACCAAATTCTATATGACCCTTCCACCGGTAGGTAGTGCGTAACATTTTATCAGTGTATGTACTGTCTATGCAACTATGAGGGAACTTCAAGAAGTAAGTTGAACATTATTATGGCAGGTCAAGTAATTTTCATTGGATGCTGCACTATCCACCAGAATGACAAAGATACACGACACTATTTTTCAACGTAGTCACCATGTCCCCACAAACAAAGGCCAGGACGTTCTACCAGTAGATCGATTCCACGACAACAGAAATACAGAGGACGTTCCATAAGTAATGCGACCAATTTTTTTTTCTGACGCAACGGTACACCACAGCGTGTTGTAACCGGCTGGGCTAAGTGGAAGGGGGTGCCGATAAATGTTGGAAACGTGTGAAAATGATCCTCAGTTTTTAAACGCAGTTATCACTGGTGATGAGTCGTGGATTTTTGCGTGCGACCCTGAGACAAAAAGGCAGAGTTCAGAGTGGCACACACCATCGTCGATCCGTCCCAAGAAGGCACGCATGAGCAAGTCCAGGATCAAAACCATCCTCATTGTCTTCTTTGACGTCAGAGGAATTGTCCACCACGAATTCGTACCTACCGAGACTACAGTGAACTCAGCTCTCTACTTGGAAGTGCTCAAAAGACTGAAAAGGAAGGTCTCGCGCTGCCGAAGCGACATCAAGGACACGGGGAAAGTTCACCACATCTTCAACTTTTATAGTCCTGTCTGCCTCAGTTGCGTGTAATATTACGGTATGTTGATAATTTTTACTTATGGACCGTCTGACAGCAACTGAATAAAACACAATTTTAGTGCCATACGCGTTTCGCCTTTATTTTCTGCAAGGCATCATCAGTGGCAGGTTTCGTGGACAATTTCTAACATATTACGCCCCTGTTGCATTTTTGGTGTTGTTCTTCTTATTATTATTGCCAATTTGTGGTTTTTCCACATTCCACAGCACTATGAACTGAACGTTTGTTTCAATGGCATTGAAACAAGCTTTCAGTTCATAGTGCTGTGGAACGTGAAAAAAACCGCAAATTGGCATTCATAAGAAGAAGAATAACACCAAAAATGCAGCAGGGGCGTAATATGTTAGAAATTGTCCACGCAACCTGCCACTGATGATGCCTTGCAGAAAATAAAGGCGAAACGCGTATGGCACTAAAATTGTGTTTTATTCAGTTGCTGTCAGACGGTCCATAAGTAAAAATGATCAACATACCATAATATCACCACGACAACTTGCGGGGTCACAGCGCCTTCATTGTCAACGACTTCCTGGCCAGGACCAAGACCCCATTGGTTCCCCAGCCTCCCTACAGTCCTGACCTGGCTCCCGCTGACTTTTTTTGTTTTCTTGGTTAAAAGGAGTCATGAAAGGAAAACTTTGTGACATGATTGAAAGCATCCAGGCGCATGTTACATCAGCTCTAAAGGACATTCCGGAAAAGTCATTCCAGGATGATTTCCAGGCATGGAAACACCGCCTCCTGAAGTCTATCAACGCAAAATGGTGCTATTTTGAAAATTTTTGATTATTTCTACGAATATATACAATAAATGATTTTTTTTATGAATTTGGCCGCATTACTTATGGAACGCACCTTGTACAGTCCTCGGTTACAGAGCGATCGGAGAATCCATGTTTGAAAGTCCTGGTCGTCGAAAAATCTTTTTCCTCCAGATGTTATTTCAGCTTGCCGAAAAAATTACCCGGAGGTTGACGTAGTGCTCGACGTCGTTGGCCTACCTTCACGATCGGCGACAGCCACGTTTGTGCGGTCTGAGCCAAACTTTTGAGACCATTTCATTATGGCTGGACGCAACAATGCATTTGGACGATATATCCACAAAAATGTGTGCAGTTTAAATGTTTTGTCCTCAGGAATCGTAGTGTCCTGCGCACTTCAACTCTAGAGTACGTTTACAGTTGTCGCGACATTTCACTCGCTCCCTGTGGTGCACCTGTTGTCCGTAACGCAGCAGAAGTGTGTCTGCAGGACACCCGAAACATGTGTTCTCTTCTGACAATCCACCGCTCTTGTTGCACGATGATCTTAGCGTAGGACGATATGTATAACTTACTTTCTGAAGTCCGACGGCGTAAACGTGTTTCTTTTTTACCACTGACTTTCGTGTTAATCAGTAAAGGCATCGTCAGTGGTTTGAAAGGTTCATATATTTCTTGAGATGAAAAGCAGTTCTTTGAAATGATATCATTTCATTATTGGCCAGGAGGCTTCATCTGGCGGTGTTCCTCCGCCTGTTGCAAGTCTGTCTACTTCACACCACTCCGGCGGCTTAACTGTCGATGAAGATGAGGACAACATAAACACTCATTTCCCGAGAAAACGAAATCTCCAACAGGACTGGGAATCGAAAACGGGACGGCATGACCTAGGAGAATCGTCGCTGCTAGGCCACGAGCTGCTGACAATAGTCCGTTAATTAATTTACTAAAGCTAGGGCCTCGAAAATCAAAACTGTAACGGATGTGTAATTTTCGCGCCACAGGCCATGTTTCTATTCTGTAAAACTAACCTACTTTGGTGTCGGGGAAACGAATTTTGATACTTGCATAGACTGTGCCAAGAGCAGTGTAAATTGATTTCTACAGTGTTGTCTTTTATTCACAGTCGGAAGCCACGTCTAAATTTCGAAACCAGATTCTGGGCTGCGGAACACAGCCATCTGCTGATACGTTCAAACGGCTAGTTGCAATAAAGGATGAAATAAATTATTTAACAAAAGCCTAGGAAGATTCACTGTTAGTTTAAGTGCCAGAGGTGTGAGCTGATATATCTTGGGGTAGTAAGCAATGTGATATGAAAAACGCTGAATGTATACAATAGGCCGGCTAGTGTGGCCGAGCGGTTCTAGGCGCTACAGTCTGGAACCGCGCGACCGCTACGGTCGCAGGTTCGAATCCTGCCTCGGGCATGGATGTGTGTGATGTCCTTAGGTTAGTTAGGTTTAAGTAGTTCTAAGTTATAGGGGACTGATGACCTCAGAAGTTAAGTCCCATAGTGCTCAGAGCCATTTGAACCATTTTTTGTATACAATACAATAAACATTCTAAAAATAGAAGTAATTGAACTAACAAAAAACCACAATAGGACTATGCCATCGAGAAAATAACCAGTGAGTAAGGAAATATTAATTGCTGAAAGATTAAAGCACAAAAATGTACCAACTAATCAAACGATGAAACAATGTAGCTCAGAAAGGAAGCCAACAGAGATTACAAATCAGCGAGAGTAGAAGAGCGAAGGGCAAAACTAAAATTAATTCAAAAATAAATGACTGTCCAAAAATCAGACTAGACTATAGCAAAAATACTGACCATTTTACAGAAGTGTATGTGCAATTGTTACGATCAGATACGCCGGTACAAAACTACTGCATCACACGCGATAAAAACAGACGACATGTTAAAAGTATACTTCTTGGACGCCAAGAAAAAATGTAAACACTTGTTTCGTGCTTCCCAGATGGTGGACAGCGTGCGAGCGAATAAGTATGGGAAAAATACCACAACCGGTATTCTATCTCTCATTATAAACCTGCTCACTAAAGTTACATCAGACGGTACAGGAAGAAAAAGTTGAGGGGGCATGGGACGATGAGCCTTTTTATCATGATCAAGTCTGACTTTACATTAGAAAAAGGGAAAGAAAAGAAAAGAAGAAAAGGCAGCTATCCTGTCTGTGCGTGCAGTAATCTAAGAGTAACTAGTGGAATCAGATATTTGAACACTTTGAGAAAGAAGTCGCGAAAAGTACAGACTACAGAGTAATTTTAGTTTTTAAAGAGCCAACAGACAAACCACCGAGCAATTAAAAAGTCGATGAGAACGGATAGGAAGCGGACTATGAGCTTGATGTAATTCACTGTTTTCATTGGGTAGTTTGTATATTGGAAAAACGATGAAAAAACAGCAAATCGGCCAAAAAAGTGAAGAAGTACAAGGATAATATTTTATAGTACCGAGGTTCACTGACGTGCTGAAATGGGAAAAAACCGTATAGACTAAACAAAATTGATAGATTATGTGATGAAAAATACAAAATAAAAGAAGAAAGAAGTAGATAATGATTGGTTGATTTGGGGGAGGGTGCCGAACAGCGAGGTCATCGGTCCCATCGGATTAAGTAAAGACAGTGAAGGAAATCGGCCGTGGCCTTTCAAAAGAACCATCCCGGCATTTGCCTGAAGTGATTTAGGGAAACCACGGAAAACCTAAATCAGGTGGGCCGGATGCGAACCACTGCACCACCTCGTTCATTTAGATAATGAAAACAGCAACAAGAAGAAGTATAACATTCGAAACATTCAAACTGCAAACTGTGGTGGAAAAAAGTAAATATTGTGGTTAACAGTAGGAGAAACTTCATAGAGTGACCAAATGCAGGAAACATAATCAAAGTTACCATCCTCCCCTAGAAAAGGCTGTCATTGACACAGAATTACGTTTACAACTATGTCTAAAGTGTTGGCGAAACATTATACTGTGGTGACGCATGCACTTTTTAAAATCGGTTTTCTTAGACTTATAATAAAAGTATTATAGTATGTTACCTGTAAAACAGCACTATGCACCAACAGCTGTGAGGCTTTGCTATGAACACACTGGACTGAATGAGCCATAACCTGAGTTGACGCGATAAACTTTGACGACGGGCCTTGGTCTTCGTGGTATGACAACCTTATCGACAAGCAAACTTTCTCTCAGTACTCGTAGCAATAGGAGCGTCTACTCATGTGTCTGTTTTTATGGATCTGGAATGTTTACAGTATTTATTGGTGGCAGGTAATTTTACGAGTGTAAGTTGTTATTATTTTGTTTCTCGTTTTGGAGTAAACGCTGTGGGTCACTCCTATTCTCGCGGTTCCTTTCTCCTCCTGAAAAGAAAAAAACTATTGTGCTGAAATTAGGCAGAGGGCGAAGATCGTGAGAACGCGTTCTCAGAATGCAGTTTCCAGAACGGTCCACTAAGAGCGGCTATGAAGGATCTCCAATGATACTGTTTCATTCTGCTATGAAGCCGACAAAATGGAACGCGAATGTGTTACAATCAAATACGTATGCGAAACGTGCAAACACGTTCCGGCAAGAAATGTTATTTAGCTCTTTTTTAGATATTTGTTAATACCTATTGTGTCAGCACGACTGACATATTTGCGTCATTTCAGTTTTGTTTACGTACCTCTCTCCATAGGTGATCCATCAGCTTGCAGCATATTAGCAGCATCCCGTAGTGTGGTTGCTAACGCACACACTAGTGTGGTGGCGATCGATCGGGACGTTGCCACTTGGAATTTCGGTGTGGCTGCTGATTACCAGAGGGTGCGTCAACGACCTATGTTAAATTACAAATCTCTCGTAGAGAGAGAACGTGTAGCACTGTTAAAGCGGTCCGTCTTTGGTCAGGTGTAAAACACGCCAGCCTCGTTGACGTAAGGACAGAGGAATAGGCTAAAAGTCGGCACTGGGTTTCACTCTCATCCTTCGTTTCATTCCATAGCAACACAAGCATTATGCTGCATAGGGATTCAAAATACACGTAGATGTGATCCAGACGTACACGTGACTTATAGCAGGTCGGAAAAACGCAACGAGAAATACCGTAAGTAACATCCTTCATCGGTTAGCAAAATAGGCATCCCTCTTTGTCTGCAATGCTCAAGCGACACAGAACGGGACAAACTTTGACTTGAGGGTACTGGTCTCTATACTATTTTTTTTAAAAAAAAAGCTCCTACATTTCTTAAGTGACTACTGTTTGACCTGTGTCGGCAGATGATGATGTTGCTACTTTAAGCGAATGCTAGAAGCTGTTACTACCTCTTGACTATGAAATAAGTTAAGTTTGATTGACAGGTAGTGCTCTTTGTCGACAGAATGGCAGGGTTGTTCGAAAAAACAAAATGTACAATTTCTCATTTTTCAACATCCGTTTTTCGGCTCGTTTTGTGGAATTTTAAGAAGAGTAGTTGTTATTCAGTTACTGATCGTTATCATTTCCCTACAAAAACGTACGGTAGTTTCTACACCCAAAAAAAATTATGTATTGCTATACCAAATGGTGTTTTACTCGACACTCCAAAATGGCACCAGATTGTAACTAAACTCGGTGTCTGAAAAGGGATATAATTATTTATTTATTAGCTTGTAGCTTGTTAGCTATAACTTAAACACAGACCGTAATTCTGTTGTCGGTAGACACCAGCAAACTTGACTGAAGTTACCAACAAAACAAAGCGTCAAATCGGTTACTCTCAGAGGGTGCCAACGCATAAGTGTAGACGCGACGAGTATATTGTAGTCTACAAGACACTATCGCAGTTCCCCATGTTCATAAGCATTTTATATTCAGCAACAGTTGTATCTAACAGAAATAAACATTGATTTTTTCCAGAAATACTGACATAGCGTCTGTCGAAGACAGATAGGTTGTCTGGCTAAATACTGCACAAATTTAGTAACATTATTCAGAAAACACGAGAAGAGTACAAATAGCAGCATTTGATGTTTATGAAATATCTCACTGTGTATCGATGACTAAGAGTATTTCTTTGGTAGGAGCGGAATTCACATCCGCGTCTGGCAGTTTTCCACGACACGTGACTTGGCTGGTTTCTACTAAAGGAATATGGACGATTCCTACATACTCTCTAGACTCCCTCCTATCTCAAATAATATTGGGTTGGTGGATGAGTTCGTAGCGTTTATCCATAAATTTAATAAACACAACAGATACACATAACAGGTACTTTAATCATTAATAATATATTCTCCTTCACTATTTACAGCAGTCTACCAACGCTGGGGTAACTTTTCGATTCCGCGACTGTAGAAATCACGTGGTTTTGAGGTGAACAACTCGTCGAGCCGTGTTCGGAGCGCATTTTCATCCGAAAAGGAAGTTTCTTGAAGGTTATTCGATAAAGGTTATTCCGAAAAGGTGGAAATTTGAGAGTGCAACATCAGGTGGTTGCGGAGCGACTTCCCAAACCAACTCCAGAGTAGTGTTTTTTGTCAGTCCCGCAGAATGTCGGCGGGCGTTATCGTGTAGTAGTGTCACTCCACGCAGTCTTCCTGGTCGTTGTTCTTGGATTGCGTCTGCAAGACGTCTCAGTTCTTGACAATAAATGTCAATAGTGATGGTTACACCCTGGGGAAACAATTCGTAGAAAATGCAACACCATCGGTGTTCCATCAGATGCATAACATTATCTTTTGCGGATGCACGCATGTCTTTGTCGGTGGAGTTGTTGCTTTGTTTGGGCTCAAAGATTCCTTTCTTTTCCTTACGCCAGACGTGACGATGTAGGATAGCAATGGTCGGTGTTGTTCACGAGCCAATTGATGACGACCAAGCAGAGATGCATATATGGCCACCCGCTGATTTTTGTGATTTTGGCTTAGAGTGTCCGGTATCCGTACACCCGATTTTTGAACCTTCCCCATTGCATGAAACTGTCACACGATGGTAGAATGATCACGGTTCATCGCATTTGCCAGTCTTCGAGTATTGGATCACAGTGCATTAATGCGTTTAAATGAACTTCATCGAACCCCGAAGGGCTTCTCGAACGTGGAGAGTCATTAATACCAAAATCATTTTCTTGTCGTGCTCTGTCCAATGACATTATCCTCATACACGGTGCAAATATTTCTGACTGTCTCCGCTGCTCTCACGCTTCTACTGAACTGAAACAGAACAAGTCGGCAATGTTCCGATTTTTCCACGTGGCACTTCGTGTTCTAGCGTTCGTATCTCCACCCACTATCTCCACTTGAGAAAATAACAATATGTAAACTCATCTAGCAACAATCAACCAAGATAAAAAATGGCTCTGAGCACTATGGGACTCAACTTCTGAGGTCATCAGTCCCCTAGAACTTAGAACTACTTAAACCTAACTAACCTAAGGACATCACACACATCCATGCCCGAGGCAGGATTCGAACCTGCGACCGTAGCGATCGCGCGGTTCCAGACTGTAGCGCCTAGAACCGCTCGGCTACCTCGGCCGACCAGGATAAAAAATAACAGTCGATAAATAAACCCACAGCAACCGGAGTACCAACGTGCAAAATGAAAACGCTACGAACTTATGCACCAATCTAATATACAGAGGGATCCAAAAAATGTATCCACTGTTTAAAAGTCCATAACTGGCAAACTAATTGACAGAGTTGTATCATCTTTGGTAGTATAATAGTTTGTAGCTTTGGCAATCGCCACACAAGCGTTGTATTGCGTTGTTTTGATTTGTCAGATGACAGTCGCCACATAGTCAGTGTTTGTTCTTAGTTGCACCTAATTACTCGAGTAAACATGGCTGGCGCAAGGCTTACATTCAATGAAAGGAAGTCAGTTTTGAAGTGGTATTTTAAGTACGAAAACATTAGTGAGGTTCATCGGCAATGGCGAAATGAGTGTCAAACAGAGCCACCGACACGTTCATGATCCGTCGCATTCGAGACAAATTTGAAGCCGAAGGCTGTGTTAAAGATGTACACAAACAACGATCTGGATAACCTGTAACAGTAACAAGTCCAGCTAACTCCCGTTGTGTGTTCCAACAATTCACTCTCTCACCACAGAAGTCTGTGAGATAGTGTGCGCGTGAAACTGGAGTGAGTTGCTCAAGTGTTCGGTGAATTTTGAAGACAGTAAAGTGGAAGTGCTACGTCCCACGATTGCTACACACAATGAACAAGGACGACCCAGATCGTAGAATGTATTACTACGAGTGGTTTACTAACATGGTGCTAACGCGGTGATATCTTTAAGTTAGACTTCAAGTTACACTTTCACCAAAAATGAGACAACTCCGTCAATTAGTTTGCAAGTTATGGACTTTTAAACAGTGGATACATTTTTTCGGACCCCTCTGTATTAACGCCAAGGCGTTAGCGCCGCTCTCTCCCTCTCGCCTCCCCCATTATCTCCCACCTTCTCAAATCAACCATTCGTCTACCTACTCCTGTCAGGATATTAACCAAAATGATATATTACTAATGAAAAAACAAACGTTACGCGGAAATATGTTGTTAATAAAGATCCAGAAGATGCACGAGACTGAATAAAGTGGCAGTCCAACATTTTATGAAATGGATCGTGCTTTTACTGCGCTACAAGGCACGTTATTGCCCGGAGTATTCTCAGTCAATGTATTTTTTCTCCACCTTTCGTTGTGTGTTAAGTTACTATGGTATCCGACGTAAATGTAAAAATATTTGGTGAAAGCTTGTGGAGATCTCTGTACGCAAACTAGTGGGTCCGCCACATTTCGCGAATACTGATGAATTGCGACAATGCTACAGCGAAAATACTACAGCGACAATGCTGCAGTGTCTAATCTCTCATTCTGGTCGAAGTTCTCGTAGCATTGTGTCGATGAATTGAAATTTGCAGCATGTCCTCTGTACAACATGCGGGCGACGGCAAACGGCATACGGTAAGGGCGGGGTTACTAACATGCGGGACTCACGCACGCTTTGCCATTAATTTGCTGCGGGCGCATGGCCCCTAGGTGAGGCGTACTGATGCCGATGTGTCGTTGCGTTCTGCACGTAGGAACGAACAGTGTGTCGATTGTCTTCGTAAATTCAGCAAAGCTGAAGATAACTCACGATCTCTCCTACATCTTCCACATCAGGGAGGTACTTCACTTGTGGTATTATCAAAATTCCCATTGTCAAAACTATAGGTTATCTTCCATTTCCCTCCTTTTCTTTCTCTTCCTGTCGCTATTTGTGCATAGATATCATGTCATTCAGGACGAAGAAGTATGACCATTTCGGTCATTTACAAATCCATCTGTCGCTTACCCTCAGTCCATATCTTAAGGACGTCGTTAGTTTGTAGCATTTTCCCTATCTTTCTATTGGTAGGTAACCTCTTCATATTCATCTTTGCCATATTTGTTACCAATGGTATGTGCTACGTATTACGAACTTTGTTTTCATCTACAATAGCGTTCTGATATTGGAAAGGTTCAGTAGCAGCTGCTGTGTAAGAGGACAAGAGCACGTGAACACCCTAACTTTCGACACCCTGCAGATTTATTGGTTATTTTTCTTTGAATGCTGTTAAAGTAACATAGATGCTGTAATCTGAAAGACACGGCAGTTAAACCTACTGCGCTACTGCTCCTCTAGACTCTGTTAAATTTGGCATCACTGTCACGAGCACATCTTCAGTTGTGCACATTTTAAGAAGCTTTTGCGCATGCGCAATTCGCATGACGTAACTGACTTATGGGCCAAATACACACGCATTTGATGAAAACCATACACGGTTCACGATGTGTTCACTTGGCAGTCAACTACAAGTTTACATCAGTGCCACCAGGTGGTAACACACTGCAGCAGACTTTTATCCCAGTTTGGTCGGCATAAATCCTGCTAGAAGATAGCACAATCCTCAGATACGCTAATTCACTCACTATATAGTAAAATTATATTGGACGTCAGAATATGTTAAAGTTGTACTGACAGTAAATCCATTTTGTGGGTTTCTGAATGAGTTACAGAATACTAAGTTATGAACTACATCATACAGTAATCCATTTGAGGCGGTGAGAATCATAAGGGCCTAAAGCACGTTACCGTCGATTATGAGATTGTAGTATTTATTCTTGCTTCTCAGATCTGTTGATCATATGGTGAGTCACGTTTATCTGTGCTGTAGGCCCACATTGTACATATGAAAATTCACGAAAAGTTGTATCTCTGGTTTCTCTGATATTCTGGTATCGACGGCTTTGTTCTTTAGGCCCTTATGGATCTCAGCGCCTCATTCGTATACTAGTCAAGTGACCATTTTGGTAGACATTACTATTTGCGTTTAATTATTTCCACAAACGGCACTTTGTGTTTGTAGTTGGTTTCTGCAGTGCGGGGACCGGGTTTCGCGTGCAGTGTAAACCTGAACTATGTTGAATCTGTTTTTAATGCTAACAGAAAAGTAAATCTGTAAGGACGCGTCGTGAGTCCTGCTTGGATAGCTCAGTCGGTAGTGTACTTGCTCGTAAAGGCATAGGTCCCGAGTTCGAGTCTCGGTCCGGTACACAGCTTTAATCTGCCAGAAGTTTCATATAAGCGCATACTCTCCTGCAGAATGAAAATTTCATTCTGGGACATAAAAGCAAATTATCAGGAAAGGTTAATTCCAAAGGAACTACGGCCTCCGAGATTAGATCCTTTGATTGAGAGAGTAACGAAATAGAAAAAAGCGTGCCTGTAAGCGAACGAACATTGAACAAGGGAAGTGTACAGTTAGCACAAGTTGTTGTGTGGGTGCAGTGTTAGAATATCTGATTTTCAGCCAGAAGTAAATTCATGAACTAATACATCTGTTAGGGATCTTGTACATTTGTGCGAAAGATGGAATAGCACGAAAACTCCCAGTTACACAAAAATGCGAAACGGCGAGTTGCGAAAGCTTACACATTATTTCGTTATTGCCCCGAACTGTACTTAATCATTTACAAAACAACAAAATTCCACAAAAACAATTCTTTCTTTTATCAGATAAGTTATGCATCTTATTATTATTATTATTATTTATTATTATTATTGTTATTGTTGGCAGCGGTTGTAGTTGTATACACTTATTGATGAGCCTAACTGTTGTATAGCAGATGCTATTAACTTAACACTTTCAAATTTTTCTAAATCTAAAACTTTGTGAACACTCAGAATGTATATTCACGAGCCGCCACTGGAAAGCTTCGTACCTACCAGGTAAACATGTTGCTTCGTTTAGTACAAATTTCCCACTGACTAGTTTACACATAATTCCTGTCTGGCAACTCTTATTATTCTACCGTTTACGCATACCTAATTAACAACATGCTGTAGCAGTGATTTATTTCAAACGCTTCCACTTACTTCTGCGTCACATGAAACTCCAAACTCTATTTCTCACACCTTACAGCCGTGTTTTATAGACTTAGAGAATGATGAGACGTCACGAATGCCTTCTTCCATTTAAGATGTACCTAAGGCAGGGTCGGTTCGAGAACATTTTTCCACATAAGCTTGTTACCATTTGGTGCCCTCTTCCTCCCTTGTTTTCCAACGTTCAGTTCCATCCGTGACAGTTTTCGCTAATTGTAAATCTTACAGTTGTGGCGCGTATAGCGACCCTCTCAACTTTGCACCCCAAGCATCGGCTTGGCTGATTGTGCATTGAACTGGTCCTCACGTAAGGGAAGCGTAGGCAAAGTGAAACAGAGATAATAGTTTTAAGAAGTACATAACAGGTAGATTTTTAATTGTTGAGGACTGAAGACAAAATGGAAAGCTATGGTAGTAATTTCACTACCCAAAAAAAAGAAAAAAAATCACTGGAAAGGTAAGTGCGAGACTGAAGAACAGTTAAGCGAAACATAGCAGAATTTGAAGTGATAGTAAACAAAGATTGCATTGTAATGCAACTTCTTCCGTGTGGACTTCCAAAATTTTGATTCGCCGTGATGTGTAGAGGGACTACGCTTTGGGCAACACAAAAATTCATCTACTTCCATTTGGAAAGCAAAAACAAATAGGAAATTATTATTGGGCAGTGGTGGAATTCGAGGCTTGTTACAAAGATTTCCTTCGGATTATATCAAAAGTTTCCATAGTCAACAAGAACTCTAAATTTATCGTCCTTGTAAGCAAGTTTCCAGTCAATCTTTTCTCCTAAAGAGTCCCTGAGTATTACCTTTCGACTTATACACCGTCCGTCCAAAAAGGTCAGAGACTGATTTTATTGCTGGCGTTTAAGTGACGTAGTAACTGCGGCGGCAGCTTGAACTAACGACTGTAAGCAACAGATGTGCATCCGACCAGTCAATTGAGAGCAGGCCGTGTTATGTAGTGGATGTGAGGCTGTAGTGTGTATGTGTTGTATCACAGACCGTAGTGGACCAACGAAGTGAACGTTTCTAAGTCAAGTGTTCAGAATATTCTCGAGAATGTTTTGAAGAAGAGAAAAGTGTGCGCAAAGTCTGTCTTGCACACATTAACTCCCGACCAAAAACAACGAAACTTGAACGCCTGTCATGACTTGATTGAAATTAAAAACGCGGACCGGATGACGAGGCATACTGTTACTAATACGAACCTACCACAACACGACACAGTGCAGAATGGGTAACTGATGGTTAGCCAATACCGAAGAAGATGCGAATATGACCTGTCAGTTGAACAACATGTCAAAGTAGGACTTTCCTGACAGTCTTTTAGTTTTACATGTTTGTACGAACGTTTCGTGCGTCGTACTCAAGAAGGTCAGACTACGTAGAACAGCTGAAGACTAGTCTTAATTTTTGTTAATCCGACCTCCAAACGTTCTAGACAGCCGGGTACATAACTCTTCGTGAGCACCTAATCGAAATCAACTCTAACGCTAATTGAAAGCTTTATAGACGGCACCGAAACTGTTTTCATATGGCCTGTTGCAGCCAAAGTTTAGTCATATTCGCAAATGCGAATACTATTCTCGTAGATCTGTTGTTCGTAAAGGCGCACATCGGACCTCAGTCACGTTACCACATAGATCAGAGTGAATCTTTCCTAATAACTCCTCATCTATTGACGCTAGTTATGCCTCATAGCCTCTGGAACATAACTGTACAGGTTGAAACAAAACAATATTGGCAGGCTTCGTGGGTTTGTGGAGGATGTCTTAGGGAACAAACTGAAGGTAGGAACCACCGTCCGAAAACGTCAAACGACGCTACAGGCTGTCTAACTTACAGCCTACCGTTAAGAATCTGTTTGCGCAGAAGTCGTTCCATTTGCGGGCGGGTATGCAAAGGGGCTGACAGCGTTCAGGACATCAGGTCCTGGACCGCTGCGTTCAAGACTCGGCGGTCGTGCCTCAGGTGCTCAACACTTTCCGACACGCTGCCTATTTCTAAGCGATATTTCGTCTCAGGACTCGAAGAAGCACTGTGGAATTGTGAATATTTGTTTACAGTGTGTAAATTATTTACATTCGCTTCTGATGTAGTTTCATACCATATACAGAAGATACATTTACAATTGTGACATCCGCACATTTGTTCCAAACATGGCTAAAAGAGATAAAATACTGCTAAAGTTGTTTGCGGTATATTTTGAAGTACGCAAAAGCACAAAGATTTATACTGTGCTCTTTATAATAAGTCTTTTTTTAATGGGGAGCTTTCTCATGTTCTGCCAAGGGATGACACAGCTTTTGCTTCCGAGCACCATTTTTCGTAAACGTCTTGTACTTTTCCCTCTAACCTGGTAAATGAGTCGAGGCGGCGAATCTTTTAGGGCATTCTTGACATTTGCCACCTCGTGCTTTCTCTCGCTCGACGTGAAAGGTTTCGAAAAGTTCTCTAATTACAGCCAAATGAAGTACGGTATTTGATTCTTCATTTTCGTCCCATATTTTCGGAATAATGAAAATGCGTTGAACAACGCCATTCTCAAAATATGGAAGAGTAATTTCATGCACCACTTAGATATTCCTCGTGCTTTTCACTCTTTTAATGAGTATATCGCTGTGGTCTGCTAGTTCCATCGATTTCTTTATAATCAAGTATTATACACGATTTCAAATTCAGGGCGCCACTTTTCCGCTGTCGACCTGTTTATATTCTCGGTGTCGAAACCGTTATTCGAGGGGACCTCCAAAAGTAAGTTAGACGTCGTCCCACGCTAAGACCGGCCTCGCGGAGTGGTCGCGCGCTTAAGGCTTCATGTCACGGACTGCTCGGCCCCTCCCGCCGGAGTTTCGAGTCCTCCCTCGCGCATGGGTGTGTGTGTTGTTCTTAGTATAAGTTAGTTTAAGTAGTGTGTAAGTCTAGGGACCGATGATCTAAGCAGTTTGGTCCATTAGGAATTCACACACATTTGAACATTTTTTAGCTAAGACCGTTTACGCAAAAAGAGTGGCACATTGTCAAAGAGAGGACGTGTTTTGAATTTCATGCCGATATAGTTTTGCTGCAGTGCGGATAAAAGGTGCCCCACGGTGTGGAAGTGAAATCGCACGGAAACTAGAACCGTATTCCAAAGCTCAAGTACGCGGGACATTACGATTCCTGTAGGCAAAACATGTAATTTGCACACATATTCACCGTGAAATTCTAGCGGTGACGGACCAAACGCAATGTTGCGTAGAGCCGTAGTGAAATGGTGTCAACAATTTGAGCAAAGTCGCACAGGCCTGCGTGATGGTGATCGGGGAGTTAGGCCATCGACAGCGACGACAGACGGCCATGTCCAGGCAATCGAGGAACTGAATGGTCACAAGCGAAGATTTTACCACGGTGAGAACATTCACACAGCGGTTCTTGAATGGCTCCGTGATCAAGGAGCGGATTGCTATCATCGAGGAATTGAGCGATTGGTAGAACGTTCCGACCAGTGTCTACAGAGACTTGGTGACTATGTTGAAAAATAGTGTCGAGCATCTGTGTTACTTTGATGTGTAAAGATCGTACACTTTTACTTCACACCTCTTTGATGTGTGGAAATCGGCTGACTTCGTGCCGCTCCGAAATGTTTACGCTGATTGCCAACTGTAGCAACATAAAGAGTATTGCGTGTCGTAACAACAGGTAGCCCTTGTGAGTATAGTAGCGATACGTATGCGTTGTGATTGTTAATATCATTTACAAAAATGAGCGAAGAGGCTGTACCTGTTTCTTCTAGCGACTCGCCATAAACTTTCGTGTCACTTCTGCGATACGTTAATCCTGTGTTCCTTGCTTTTACGAGGTCTGTTCAAAAAATTGCAGAACTACGCCCACAAAATTTTTCTAAGCTTACCTTTTGCTTGTTGTGTATGGTCTGTTTCGAAATACTCTCCTCCACAATCGATACATCGCTCCCAACGCCGTTCCCATTTTCGGAAGCAATCTTAGATTGTGCGAAGCGCCGTTTGCCAGTTTTATATCGTCTATTGTTGTAAATCTTCGTCCTTTCAACGGGGTTCTCTACTTTGGAAATAAAAAAGAAAAGTCCGCGGGGGCCAGGTCTAGAGAGTACGGAGGTTCAAATGGATCCAAGCACTATGGGACTCAACATCTGAGTTCATCAGTGTCTAGATTTTGAAATACTTAAACCTAATTAAACTAAGGACATCACACACATCCATGCCCGAGGCAGGATTCGAAGCTGCGACCGTAGCAGCAGCGCGGTTCCAGAATGAAGCACCTAGAACCGGTCGGCCACAGCGGCCGGCGAGTACAGAGGATGAAGCAGCACAGTGATTTCGTTTTTTGTGCAATAGTCACGCTCCAACACCGATGAATGTGCGGATGCGTAGATGAATGTGCGGGTGCGTATCGTGATGCAAGAGCCATGAATTGTCTCGCCACATTTCAGACCTTTTCCTTCTCATGTTTTCTTGCAGGCGTCCAGCGCGTTCCGATTGTATGACTGATTAACAGTATGTGGCACTCATCACCGCATACTTCCTGCGTCATTTGGTGTGCCTCTGTAATGGTTTTCTTGAGTTTCACGCAAAATGTAATGCAGACGTTGCTCCTCTAATACTGCCATCTCGAAATCAGCAAACTGTGGGACCAACCAACCAACACGACGCTCTACTCAATACAGCACAGAACTATAACTAAAAGACATTCAACATAGAAACTTGCGGGAGTTACACATTTAACACAGGCGTGCGCAGGGGTCCCAACCGCATTTCGCTCCAACACACCACTGGTGCGAAATTACTAATGTTCCGAAATTTTTTGAAAGACTTTTATACGTTATAAGATGGCTGCTCGGGAAAAGGGGCGGTGCTTGTCTCTACAGCCAACGTCCTACGAGCCTACTGCGAGCTTTCACTCCCAACACCGTTCGCTCAGAGGCCAAGGGGAAAGTGTGCGATCAGTAGTACAACAGTCTATAAAAGTTACTTGGCCTGCCATAGTAATGTGTAACTTACTTTTTGAACGCCAGTCGTAGCAGCAATTGCAGATCGTAAAGACTAACGCTGCCTTGATCGTGAATGTTTTACAAAAGAATATTATTGTTCCGAATCGGCCTCTGTTGATGAACAAAGCGATTCCTCAGAACCATTCACCATCAACATCTGTTACAATCGGCGAAAACGCAAAGAACTGAAGAAAGGAGATATAACGGACAAGAAAGCTAATCGCTTGAGATGGCAGCATAATGTTTTCAACATTTCACAAAACTAAAATACTCATCGGAGATTAGGAGCTTGTTATGCCCCATGACGATTCATAAGTATCGCCGCAGTCTAATGACTTTCGTATTCCATAAGAGTTAAGCGATATCATGGTGTTTCGAAAATTGTGAAGAAGTGGACCACACTAAGGGCACTTCGTCGCTGAACTATTGTGATAGTCCGCCGCAGTCAGAGGGTTAAATGGCGTCGGAAGCATCCGCAACTTTCACAGCAACACTCCAGTCCGCTAATTTTAGCAAAATAGAGGCAGAGGCGTCAGGGCACAGGCTAACCTTCGCTGCCGAACATGTGTCCTAGCAGCACGCGTTGGCCCGTTCGACTCGTCGCTGGGTGATGTTTTTCGGATGTGGGTTCCTATCCTCAATTTCTTCTTTAAAACACTCTCTACAGTCCATCAAAGTTCGTAGGTATCGTTCTGTCACACCCTACATTTTCTAGGTAAATGATCCCTTCTATCAGACTAATTTCTTACGCGCCAGCTATGCGTTCTTCAAGTACACGCACTTGACAATTAGGAGAGAATACAGACAGTTTCACGTCGTCCAGATCGTTGAAGTGGCGAATATGAGAGAAGTTAACAACAGACAGCTCTGACAAACGTTCTGTCACAACGGGACTCGCAACAGTGCTACAGCAGCACGCTTCTTAATGCGAATCCGTTGCAGTCAATCGACAGGCCGCTACTGTTCCGTGGACGTGTGATACTGCTGCGTATAGCGACCAATTTTGTTGAGCAATGGATACAAATGGTCGTTTGAGGGATCAAAGGTGTGGAATGACAGTGAGTCAATTTGAGGAGGGTCGAAGTACCACCGCCGTTCGTAGTGCGAGCAGAGTGACCACAGAAGTGATCTCACGAGTGACGAAGGAACAGCGGTGCATATGCGTAATACAGATTGCGGAAGGCTTACCACAGGCGGACAAGGTCGTCACGTAGAGGAAAAGGCATATTTCCTAATTCATCATACCCTACTTTAAGTAGTTCTGCTTTAAGTAGTTCTAAGTTCTAGGGGACTGATGACCTCAGCAGTCAAGTCCCGTAGTGCCCAGAGCCATTTGAACCATTTTTGTGAAAAAATGGAGAGCGAAGTCAACACGTCGTTGTGGTCCTGTGGTGCAAGCTGCTGTACGATATGGATCTCGTACGGATACCATTTAAGAATGGTTCGAAGCACCTTCCGTACACTCTATCACGAGATAGTCAACTGTCGTGACACAGCACGCGCATTTCTTGACGATCGGAAATTGCGCGCAGCGTCGTCTGCCATAGAAACAGCGATTCCATCTACCAACTGTGGTGCAAACGGTCGTCGGCCTCTTCCGGAGCGACGCCCAGTTCCCCAGCTGATTCGAACTTCTTCATCTTGCTCCGCACAGTAGGTGGAGAGAGCCTCACCTATAATGCCCTGCTCCTTTTGTTCAAGCTCATGTTGGCACGTCAACAAGTGCACTGCAACTGGTCAGGTGTGTGACACTATGAATCACGATGACTTATCACGGCACCTGATGGCCATAGTTGGAACTGGACAGTGGCGCTGCGACGCATGGAAATCATCCACCCCATACTCTGGACGTTAATGCTACCAAATTTGGTACTCGTACGCTAATTAACTTCCGTGTTACAAAGGTTTAAATAGGGAAAGTTTAATTATAGCCACCAAGTATATAGAATCATGTTGATATAATGGGGTGATGAGAACTGATGGAAAGTGATGACACGCAACCGAATGCGAAACAGTCTATTGTAGAGCCTGTCGTGAAGCTGGCTGTTCTTCAAGGTGTTGCTGCAGATAGTGCAATAATATGTTTTATAGGCACGGAAAAAACAAACATCCAGAGGCTGAATTGTCCATTGGTTCCATCCAGGTGGTATGAGCGTTTTGCAGAACGGGTAGTTCCTCTAAGGGAGTATGATTAGCAGATCAGGAATCAAGCAACAGCAAATCAATTTGGCCAGCCGTTGGCCAAAAGCAGTGCTCATATCATAGTTGTAGTTCTGTTATGCCCATTTTCTCACTCTTGCTTGCTGTGACGTAAATATTCCCTGCTGTCCTTGTAAGATCACGCACACGAGAAAGAATCGTCGGGAGCAGAGCACCTCCAACTACTCTCGGCACAATAGTTAACTTTCCAGTGAATTTACCATCCAGATTAACAATCGCCATAATTCTATACGAGTGCGTTATGGCCTTGATGTTAGTTGATCAATTCTCTTGGTACCTCCAGCTTGAGGATTCCTTTTACATGCATTTCCTCTTCAAATTCAGATTGGTCGGACCTGAAAACAGATTCCTTACTGTACGATGGGGTGAGTTTGTTTATCACATGTACAAATTTTCAGGCTGATTCCGCAGTTTGCTGTGTATCGCCAAGTTGAGGCTTTGCTTGAAATTTCGTTATCTTAAGTCTTCCATTTCTGTAACACTGAAGTTATGCAACCATCCACTGCTTCCCTTGAAATCACTGTAATCTACGTCACGCGCAATTTGATGTGCATAACGTAGATGGTCACTACCACGCACATCCTATAAATTGCATCGAGCATCCCTGAAAAGCGCAAACACCAGTTTTTGTAACAAGTCTGACGTGTCCTCCCTCGGAATCCGTAGTTTTTCTTATGTACTACACGGTCCTATTGCTGTGGAGTTGTTCGAAATGCATTCTAACTGTCTTTTTACTATGCTGTGGATGATCTTCCGTGCAGGTAATTATGTTCAGTACCCGCTCCTTGGACTATGATTGTTCTTTACTTCGTTCCACTGGAGAGGGGATTTGTGGTTCCTTGTCCGACAAGGATGATGAACTTCAAGGCTAGACACCTGTTTCAGTATCATTTTCACTTGTTAAGCGCTTATTGTCATCACTGTACTCCTCATGTACGAGGTGCATTCAAGTTCTAAGGCCTCCGATTTTTTTTCTAATTAACTACTCACCCGAAATCGATGAAACTGGCGTTACTTCTCGACGTAATCGCTCTGCAGACGTACACATTTTTCACAACGCTGACGCCATGATTCCATGGCAGCGGCGAGGGCTTCTTTAGGAGTCTGTTTTGACCACTGGAAAATCGCTGAGGCAATAACAGCACGGCTGGTGAATGTGCAGCCACGGAGAGTGTCTTTCATTTTTGGAAAAAGCCAAAAGTCACTAGGAGCCAGGTCAGGTGAGTACGGAGCATGAGGAATCACTTCAAAGTTGTTATCACGAAGAAACTGTTGCGTAACGTTAGCTCGATGTGCGGGTGCGTTGTCTTGGTGAAACAGCACACGCGCAGCCCTTCCCGGACGTTTTTGTTGCAGTGCAGGAAGGAATTTGTTCTTCAAAGCATTTTCGTAGAATGCACCTGTTACCGTAGTGCCCTTTGGAACGCAATGGGTAAGGATTACGCACTCGCTGTCCCAGAACATGGACACCATCATTTTTTCAGCACTGGCGGTTACCGGAAATTTTTTTGGTGGCGGTGAATCTATGTGCTTCCATTGAACTGACTGGCGCTTTGTTTCTGGATTGAAAAATGGCATCCACGTCTCATCCATTGTCACAACCGACGAAAAGAAAGTCCCATTCGTGCTGTCGTTGCGCGTCAACATTGCTTGGCAACATGCCACACGGGCAGCCGTGTGGTCGTCCGCCAGCATTTGTGGCACCCACCTGGATGACACTTTTCGCATTTTCAGGTCGTCATGCAGGATTATGTGCACAGAACCCACAGAAATGCCAACTCTGGATGCGATCTGTTCAACAGTCATTCGGCGATCCCCCAAAACAATTCTCTCCACTTTCCCGATCATGTCGTCAGACCGGCTTGTGCGAGCCCGAGGTTGTTTCGGTTTGTTGTCACACGATGTTCTGCCTTCATTAAACTGTCGCTCCCACGAATGCACTTTCGACACATCCATAACCCCATCACCACATGTCCCCTTCAACTGGAGATGAATTTCAGTTGGTTTCACATCACGCAAATTCAGAAAACGAATGATTGCACACTGTTCAAGTAAGGAAAACGTCGCCAATTTAAGTATTTAAAACAGTTCTCATTCTCGCCGCTGGCGGTAAAATTTCATCTGCCGTACGGTGCTGCCATCTCTGGGACGTATTGACAATGAACGCGGCCTCATTTTAAAACAATGCGCATGTTTCTATCTCTTTCCAGTCCGGAGAAAAAAAATCAGAGGCCTTATAACTTGAATGCACCTCGTACGTTGTCCACGCAGTCGAGTGTATACGACACTACGCATTCTATTGACTTATCCTGCAGAAACACTAATATTTCATCTTCCACTTTTTTCTCACTCTGTGAAATTCCTTGCGCTCCTTTCTGACAAAATGTCAACTTCGGTAATTGTTGTTCTAGATATAATGCAATGTCTGCTTTGTTTATCGTCGCCATCGCTCTGCTCTGTGTCAACACCACTACCACTGTAACAATGTTGATAGTTACTCGTCAACTAAACAGTTGAACTACGCTTCGTAGCCTCATGCTGTGCTCACCATTGGAACTTACAGTCCCGCTCCCTGTTCATATTAGCAGCCAATATTGTGGTTGCATGGCAGGCAATATGTGGGACGCCGAATGCCGTAAACATCATTGGCTTTTTGCGACCTCGCAGGGTTTCTTCCCTGTTATTAATCCATGGACTTCTATCTCGTTCATCTTCTCTGTCTTGTACCCTTCAGAAGTATCTCTATCACAGTAATGAACTGGGATGAATGGTGGAACAGATGGTAACCATGTTGTTTCTCCTAGCAGTGACTGTTTTCCGTAGGTTCCTTGTCGCTTCTGCTCTTCTCAGCACTTATTTGTCTGAGACTCTCTCAATCTGTATCTGCTTCTCCTGCAACGCCACACGTCGGAAGCGTGCAATCTTTTCTTTTCTGCCTTCTTCAGCATTCAAGTTTCCACCCCATACAAGCGTATGCTTCAGTTCTTTGAGAATAGTTTCCTAATAGTCGAGACTGAGACGTTGTTTGACATCAGTAGTGTTGTTTTCTGGATAACTGTCTCTGTTGCCTGGGATAGCTTTATCATTCTTTGTACATCACCATCTGTTGTGATACATCTGAATGTAGTCACTTGTGCCTGCTTTTCGCCTTTAAAGAGTACGACTGCGTTTTGCTTTCTGTCTCTAGCCCACCTCATGATTTATGTTTTGTCTCTGTTAGTTTTCGTCTCGCACTTCTCTATAAGGATTCGGCTGATCTGGTGAAGCGCTCTCTGCAGCTAATCTCCATTTCTGCCCAACAAGGCAATTTCATCTGCAGAACGGAATGTTTTGAAGCATACTCCATTAACGGTCATAGTACTACTGCGGAAATTGAAACATAACTAACAATTGACCTTCAGCTGTTTTGGAGCAATATATTATGAAATACTGGTCACGCTTTTCACGTGGTTTCAGCGGCTCATAAATTTAGTGTGCTTTCTCATAACTTTGCTAAGCAGAATCCCCCAATAGTTGAAGCCAAGAAGTTCAAAATGAGGATCGGTCACTGCATCGGAACGAATTGGTCGGAGGCATCGATGGTTGTGCGAATACTGGAAGTCCTAGTAGTTCTCTACCATATCAGGTTAATACGTCATGTAGTGATGTCAGTGATGAAATAAGACACTGCTAATGTTGTAATATGCCGCTGGAGTTACGAAAATTTTTTATATGGATCTGCTGTCAGGCGACACGGAATGGAACACTATTGGTTAGAGTGTGTTACTGCAAGGAAACGATTAACACACGGAAACATAGAAGCGTCAGTGTAGTGATAAAAGTAATCGAGAAAGAGATTAATATAATTTCGCTAGCCGTATACTGTGTCAATCAACATTTTTCCAAAATGTTACCAATTTTCTCGGTTGAAAATGTCCATGTGTTTGACTGTAGTAGGAGTGACGGAGATATAATACAGTGAGCGAAGTTTGTAGTTTCCGTAGAGGCAATAGTGTCAGCTTACGATTCAGCCAAACCTCTTTTGCTCGGGATGGACTTTCTACACATCTTCCGCTTCCTGGACATGTTCAATATTGAACAAATGTTTGCTACTAACATTGCAAATGCCTTTCAACAACTTAAGGAGGAACAGTGCAATGTACTACTTCGCACAGCAGTCTTATTTGTACGTAATAGGAACTTCTATGCAGTGAGGGACTGAGAAATGTGAAATAGTAACAAATTTTCAGGGCCTTGAAATTAGGGCGAAGTATGTGTAGAAGTCCTTCCGCTGTTTAAAATAAAGAACAAAACGAAGTGACTTCTGCAGACAATTTATAATTACTGTCGCTGGACACTGTAGCCAGATGTCACTGACAAGATGATGTAAAATGTTTGACGCTTCCGTTTTTCTCGCATCGGCTCGTTTACAGTGTGATTCATAACCGCGGGGACGATTTTGCTTATATCTCCTGTGGCACGCAAACCAAACTTACTCCTTGGTGTTGTATAAGCACTGAGAAGGGTTCCTCTGGAAATATCATTTGATTTAAACTCTTGTGAGACTGTTCGCCGAATGGCTGATGATAACAGCATAACAGCATCCAAGTCCGACGGAGGGAATGGAAACAAGGAACGCGGAAGTGAGTGCTATAGGACGTGACTCACTGTGAACAACCACAAAGTCCTCCCTCGTGTCGTATCTATGCTCAAACCAACTTCCGCATGAAGAGTAAACAAAGAAAACAATGTTCTGATCCGCATAATTATTTCTCTAGAGAACGTAATAGCGCCCCCATTTTCTCCTGAGCATTGGGTCTAAAAACAGAGGTGTCTCAAAATACTGAAAATATTTATCTGAACCTAATCTTTGGTAGGTGGTAAATGTGTTTGTTGTGGCAGCTGAGGAAGTTAGAGCGTAACATGCATGTCGATGTATAACATGCTCCTTCGCACTGATGTATAGTCGCGAGTTATCAAAGCAGAGTTCATTTACATTTAAAAAAATCAAGATGTGTCATTAGAAACTTCGCTTTAGTCCAGTGTGGTGCGAATGGGAAGGGTAAAATGATTTTAACTGTGGATTTTTTTAAGGAACTACTCTGTATTTCGTCTGAAGCAATTTAAAGAAAGTACGAGAAATCTGCGTGGATGAAGATTTAGAACTTGTTCCATCTATATATGAAGTTAACGTCTTTACCACTTCGCAGCTTAGATAGGTCCTCTTTGACTTGGTTGTAGAACGATTATCGGCGCAAGCGAGCCGAGGACTCGCAATTTGTCAAGTGCATCGAGAGGAACGGAGCTGAAAAGGATGGTGGCGAACATGATTCGTGGCAAAACATGATCAACGAAGAGTAATAGCGGAGGAAAAGCAATCCTCTGAACATAAAAAAAGGATTGTAGATCCATTGTAACCAAAAAGTGGCGCCATAAATCAGTCACCAAGTAGGACATTCCGTATCAGCTATCATATAACGATGACAACTGCACAAACTGAACATTCATCCACTGCTGACAGTCTCTAAAAGCACGATCATCACGAAAAACGCTGAGGGTATTTTCGTTCTGTCGTTACAGCTACGCAAAATGCGAGCTTTTTTCATCAGACGCGTTTTGCTTTATTGAGGTAAAGCAGGATTAGTGGCCTGTAACAGATTTACTTACATTCTGATTTGCTTTAGGATAAAAAACCAGTTCGTTAACATTATGTTTCGCACTTACGGCGATTTCTGCTTGACTTCTCGCCTACATCGGGAAATTCCGTCTGCTAGTACATCGTTGATGTTTTTCTTCTTTAGATACTGATAGTTGGTCTAATTTTAGTTGCTCTGCAGAACTATGCATTTTTTATGTTTTACAGAGCACACTTTTTCGTGCAACACTGTTTTCTGTTTGTTTTTATACTTCTAAATGCGTATTACAGTTTGTGTTTTGTAGTGATTCACTCATAATTTTGCTAATATTTCATCTTTGACCTATACATTTTTTTAATTATTTTATTGTATGTGTGTAATTGTATTTAATAATCTTGCTGTGTATTCATATGTTATGTGACAGTAGTGAAGGAACAGTGATGGAGTTTTTTTGTGGGGAAAGTAGAAGCTATGATGATTGGTTGGTTAGTGTTTAACGTCCCGTCGACAACGAGGTCATTAGAGACGGAGCGCAAGCTCGGGTTAGGGAAGGATATCGGCCGTGCCCTTTCAAAGGAACCATCTCGGCATTCGTCTGAAACGATTTAGGGAAATCACGGAAAACCTAAATCAGGATGGCCGGAGACGGGATTGAACCGTCGTCCTCCCGAATGCGAGTCCAGTGTGCTAACCACTGCGCCACCTCGCTCGGTAGCTATGATGAGTGGACATAAGCGCACAGTAGTGTCACGGTGTGTGAGTTGCGGGAGAAAGTGAGGAACAAGAAATGAAATGAAACTGGGAAGGGTGGGGGTCGGGTGGAAGCGAAACGCGTCTGGCGAAAAAAGAAACGCAGACACGTTTTTGTAGTTGCAACTACAGAACGAGAATACACTCAAAAATCGTAAAGCAACTACGGACAATATGGCCACACAAATTATACTGTATATTGCTGAGATCAAACACAGTCGACGTATAATGATTGGAAGGGAGCAACATGGATCTATATATCGTCTTTCATCTTGTTGCTAAGTACAGGTCAGTTTTATGTCCACTAGTGACGCGTCCCTCTCCGCACGGGTAATATTAAGTAAGCTGAACAACGATCTGACGTATCAGAAATAAATGATATACACAAACCTTCCTCCTGAGTCAGTCTATCTATTAGTGAAATCCGTATTAAAACCCTTGCGGTACTTCTTAACATTAGCCTTCACATTCAGACAGAAAAATTCAGCAGAGGACATTAATTGACAATATGAGTAATTAAAAAATTCCTGCAATGTATAATATGACTGTGAAACATGTATTTATAGTTAGTTTAGACTTAAAAAAATAGATGATAAGGTACACAGTTACAAAAAAGTGTAAGTCATCGTAGCATATTCTGTAATGTACTTACTTCCTGGAAAACGAATAAATTTATGTTTAAATTTAGAAATTAGTTGTCAAGACACTTTAATAAAAAAGGACCTTAAGTCATTAATGCATATCGTGCACAATTTAAATGTAACTAAAATAACATGTGAAGAATAATTACAAGATCTGCTGAATGGAATGAACAGTGTCATGAGTGTAGACACTGGATTGAGAGTAAATCGAAGAAAAACGAAAGTAATGATCAGTAGCAGAAATCAGAACAGCAAGAAACATCACAGTTGGTGATCAAGAAGTAAGTTAAGGAATTCTGCTACCTAGGTAACAAAATAATATATGATGGACGGAGCAAGGAGGATGTAAAAAGGAGACTATCACAGGGGGAAAAAGACATTCCTGGCCAATAGAAGTCTGCTAGTATCAAACATAGGTCTTAATTTGAGGAAGAAATTTTCTGAGAATGTGCATTTTGAGCATAGCATTGTATGACAGTGAAACATGGACTGCAGAGCGCGGAGTGGCCGTGCGGTTTGAGGCGCCGTCTCACGGACTGCGCGGCCGCTCCCGCCGGAGGTTCCAGTCCTCCCTCGGGTATGGGTGTGAGTGTGTGTGTGTGTGTGTGTGTGTGTGTGTGTGTGTGTGTGTGTGTGTGTGTGTGTGTCGTTCTTAGCATAGTTAGTCTAAGTAGTGTGTAGGTCGAGGGACTGATGACCTCAGGAGTTTGGTCCCTTAGTAATTCACACACATTTGAAATTTTTTCGACTGTAGGAAAACCGGAACGGAGGAGAAACGAAGCATATGAGATGTGATGCTATAGAAGAATGTTGAAAATTAGGTGGACTGACAAGACAACGAATGACGAGGTTCACCGAAAATCGTCGAGAAAAGGAATGTATGGAAAACATAGACAAGAAGAGAGGACATGATGATATGTAACAGGTCTGTCACTAAATGTAACTGGGTTTTCTCTTTTTGATGCTAGTCAATTGTCAGGATGAGCATTACTGCAAAGTGCATTTGATTCTAAAGCATTATGTCAGGGTAAAAATACTAAATAAATTAATTTTTCTCTCTCAACAACATGTGGGCAGGATGGGTTCTTCCTTGGCTCGGGTACGAGGTAGAATGAAACAGCATTTTTACATAAGATAACTTTTATTGAAGATTTGTACAACTGTTCCCTTACTGGATGTTCTGGCTCGGAGAGCGGCAGCTGTGTCGTTTGTGAAGCCTTCTGCTGCGGCAGCGGCGGCGCCTCATTACGCGTGGCGGTGTGATCTCGTGTCGCCGTCTCGCCCAGTTGACTGGAGACGCGCATCGTGCTGTGGCCCGTTTAATTATTGAGAGCGAAGTTGTTCATCGGACGGTGATACCTTGGATGTGGCGTCCCAGTGTTTCTCTTCTCTAAGCGGCCGCGTGTGTCAGTGTTGTCCGTCGGCCAGCGGAGCGGCGCGGCGGGGGAAGGCCAGTGTTCCGAACTCGAACAACGGACTCCAGCTTGCCAGTCTTCGGCTGTCAGATCTTCATCCCAGCTCACAGGTGACTGCTGATGTGAGGCCGTCTCCTTCACGTCCTCAAGAGTCACCCGGGTACGTAAAAATCAGACTTCAAATACCTTTTAACTTCTGTCTTCTGGCGCCGAGGCTGCTGCTTGCTATTCCATTACAGCGGCGGACTTGGTGCGCCTGTGCATGATGTATTCTCTTCTTGCATGATGGTCTTCAGCACCGAAACCGACTGAAAACTACTGCTACTCTTCTTCTTTCCTTGTCGGGCCCACTGCGTCTCGCGTATTTATTCACTTCAGTTCACTGGAGGTGAACGACCTCACGGTCATTGACTCGTCTGTCACGTTGAAAAGCTTCTCGAAGAATCTTCTTAACGTCGGTCATTGGCTCTTGGAATGTAGGCGAGGGCCTTTGCTCACATATGACAACTGAGAAACACGTGAGCCGGTCGGGCGATAACCTGACGGCTGAATCGACGACAGCTTCTCCTGAACGTGCTATGCTGACTTGCAAGCGCCGGCCGTTCCCACTGCTGCTTTGTCCGTCGTTTGCCAGTGTGTAATTCTTCTAAACTAAACTAAGTTTTTCATTTATTTTCTAATTTCTCTAATTTATTTACTTATCTTAAGTACCACTCAACAGATAGTACATGTGTTAAAACATCGGACGGATGTACAGGAGGGAGCTGTATAGGGTAAAATCTGTAGAGGAAGACAGAGATTGGAATACATTCCACGAATAATTGAGTATGTAGATTGCAAATGCTGCTCTCAGACGAACGGGTTGGCACAGGAGAGGAATTCGTGGCGGGCCGCATCAGACTAGTCAGAAGACCCGATGACTCAAAAAAAAAAAAAAAAAAAAAAAAAAAAAAAAAAAATCTTATACATTGAGATCAAATTGTAAGAAAGAAGGGAAAGTACTATATAGAATAAAGAGAACATGGGATTGAAAGAGTCTGCGAGCCCTCTACCGGCCCGCCCATCGCACAGAGAGTTGAGGGGGATCTCCTCTTGGTAGTGCTACAGAGAACATTAACGCCTGTCTCTCACTTTTAACGAAGACATTTTAGACGGCAATTGTCAGTTCTTCTAACAATAACTTATGAAAGCACGTATAGGACGATCTGTGACTAATTTATGTGTAAGAACTCTACTATGATTTCAACTGCAGACAAAGCCGCGTATCAGGGAAACAAAAATAGCACCGTATGACGGTAGTAGAAAGACAATTTCTTTTCATTTTTTTGTTTTTGTTACTACACAGAAACAATGTAAAACACTCAACGTTTGTAGCTCTAAGTTTACTACGAATTCACATTTCCTTAACAAAATTATCCAATAAAATGTATTTGGAACAGACTTACTATGTATTTGCTTAAATAACTACACTCGCTGATGACTACATAAGCTACTCATAGCATGAAAAGTAAAAAGTGTTCAAATGGTTCAAATGGCTCTGAGCACTATGGGACTTAAATTCTGAGGTCATCAGTCCGCTAGAACTTAGAACTACTTAAACCTAACTAACCTAAGGACATCACACACACCCATGCCCGAGGCAGAATTCGAACCTGCGACCGTAGCGGTCGCGCGGTTCCAGACTGTAGCGCCTAGAACCGCTCGGCCACACTGGCCCGCTAAAAATTGTGTTACCCTGTATAGTATCTGCACTCACTTAACTTTTATGGGGGTGAGATCGCTAATTAGTAATTTGCACCTTCAATTATAATTTGTGCACAACTAGCGACCAGCCCGACTTCGCACGCGGAGCATTAAGTACTTAATTGGACGACTTTCTTGACGTTGTTGTTGTTGGTGGTCTTCAGTCCTGAGACTGGTTTGATGCAGCTCTCCATGCTAATCTATCTTGTGCTAGCTTCTTCATCTCCCAGTACCTACTGCAGCCTACATCCTTCTGAATCTGCTTAGTGTATTCATCTCTTGGTCTCCCTCTACGATTTTTACCCTCCACGCTGCCCTCCAATGCTAAATTTGTGATCCCTTGATGCCTCAGGACATGTCCTACCAACCGATCCCATCTTCTAGTCAAGTTGTGCCACAAACTTCTCTTCTCCCCAATCCTATTCAATACCTCCTCATTAGTTACGTGATCTACCCACCTTATCTTCAGCATTCTTCTGTAGCACCACATATCGAAAGCTTCTATTCTCTTCTTGTCCAAACTATTTATTGTCCGTGTTTCTCTTCCATACATGGCTACACTCCATACAAATACTTTCAGAAACGACTTCCTGACACTTAAATCTATACTCGATGTTAACAAATTTCTCTTCTTCAGAAACGCTTTCCTTGCCATTGCCAGTCTACATTTTATATCCTGTCTACTTCGACCATCATCAGTTATTTTGCTCCCCAAATAGCAGAACTCCTTTACTACTTTAAGTGTCTCATTTCCTAATCTAATTCCCTCAGCATCACCCGACTTAACTCGACTACGTTCCATTATCCTCCTTTTGCTTTTGTTGATGTTCATCTTATATCCTCCCTTCAAGACACCATCCATTCCGTTCAACTGCTCTTCCAAGTCCTTTGCTGTCTCTGACAGAATTACAATGTCATCGGCGAACCTTAAAGTTTTTATTTCTTCTCCCTGGATTTTAATACCTACTCCAAATTTTTCTTTTGTTTCCTTTACTGCTTGCTCAATATACAGATTGTATAACATCGGGGAGAGGCTACAACCCTGTCTCACTCCCTTCCCAACCACTGCTTCCCTTTCATACCCCTCAACTCTTATAACTGCCATCTGGTTTCTGCACAAATTGTAAATAGCCTTTCGCTCCCTGTATTTTACCCCTGCCACCTTTAGAATTTGAAAGAGAGTATTCCAGTCAACATAGTGGTAATAAATTATATGCACGAAGCTTCCTTGTGAATCACTCTATCTAGCAGTATGAACCGTATCAAAATCCCTATAGTAGTTCCTGGGATTAAGCTAGCATGCAGACAGAAACAACACGGCAGGACTTTGATTTATAATATGCACAGATATGCACTGAGTGATGAAATTCGTGAGACAATGATACGCACATATGCAGGTGGCGACAGTATCGCGTACGCAAGGGGTAACAGGGCATTGCATTGGTGCAGCTATCATTCGTACTCAGGTGATTCACGTGAAAAGGTTCCGACGTGATTGCGCCCGCACGACGGAAATCAAGAGACTTTGAACCGGAATGGTAGTTGGAATAGGCGCAAGGGACATTCCATTTCGGAAATCGTTATAGAATTCAGTATTCTGAGGTCCTCAACATCAAGAGTCTGCAAAATTTCAGGCATTACCTCTCACCACGGACAACGCATTGGATGACGGGCTTAATCCAACGACATAGGGCTGCGGCGTTTCCGTAGAGTTGTCAGTGCTAACAGACAGGCAACACTGCGTGAAATAACCAAAGAAAACAGTGTGGGAAGTAGGACGAACACGTGCGTTAGGAGAGTGCAGCGAAATTTGGCGTCAATGGGCTATGGCAGCAGGCCACCGATGCGAGTGCCCTTGCTAACAGCACGACATCACCTGCAGTCCCTCTTCTGGGCTCGTACTCATATCGGTTGGACCCTAGACGACTGGAAAGCTGTGGCTGCATCAGATGAGTCCTGGTTTCAGTTAATAAGAAGTGATGGGAGGGTTCGAGTGCGGCGCAGACCCAACGAAGCCAAGGACTCAAAGTTGTCAACAAGGCACTGTGCAATCTGGTGGTGGCCCAATAATGGTGTGGACTGTGTTGACATCGAATGATCTGGGTTCTCTGATCCAACTCAACAGATCATTGACTGGAAATGTTTCATGTTTGGCTACTTGGAGACCATTTGCAGCCATTCATGGACTTCACATTCCCAAACAACGATGGAATTTTTATGGATGACAATGTCCCATGCCTACGGGCCACAATTGTTCGCGATTGCTTTGAAGAACATTCTGGACAGTTCGAGCGAATGATTTGGCCACCCAAACTGCCCGACATGAATTCCATGGAATATTAATGGGGCAACGTACAAAGATGTTACCACTGCATAGAATACTCCCTTGTTTCAGCTAGCGGCTTCTTATCTTGTAGCTGTCCTTTTCCTGCTTTGTCCTGTAATACAACATCAGTCATTGTGGGTAGTTACATTGTTTTTGGCCGTCATCAGTGACGCTAAGTCCATTGACGAATCCTTAAAACTGAGGCTGAGTTATTCGGGTGAAGCTGTAATTGTCGCCTGAGACGTTATACCGAGTGATGATACCTAGTGATATTTCAAGACTGAGAGATACAGCAAAGGTCCTGTCACATCGAGGGAATGGCGAGGGATGAGAATGAAATGTTCCGACGAGCCGCTGATACAGTTTAAAATAACTGCAAATTACAGTTCTTATATTGTGAAGAACTTCTTGCTTGCCGACTGGTCCCCTGATGCGTGTAATGAAAAAGAGTGGTTTTTATAAATGTTCGAGGCCTGTCAGTGAGGCCTCCCCATAGGCCTATCCAATAAAGAAGCCACCCCAAATACGGGCGCTTTTCAAATTCTTCACGCAAATTCTACCGGACTCTTTCATCTCACATTCCTGAGGCGTCAGCTACTTCTCACTGCTGTAATCACCCATCATTCAGTACCACTTTGTGTACTTTTTCGATGTTTTGGCCTGTGGTAGCGGTACTGAGATGTTCTCGACGTATTTTTTCCATAAAAGCCGGCCGGTTTGGCCGAGCGGCTCTAGGCGCTACAGTCTGGAACCGCGCGACCGCTACGGTCGCAGGTTCGAATCCTGCCTCGGGCATGGATGTGTGTGATATCCTTAGGTTAGTTAGGTTTAAGTAGTTCTAAGTTCTAGGGGACTGATGACCTCAGAAGTTAAGTCCCATAGTGCTCAGAGCCATTTGAACCCTCATGATGACACATTTTAGTTCTGCAGTCGTGACTTTGTCTGCCACTAGTGTCCCAGAATGCTCTTGTAACCTTACTCACATTCTTTATGGAGAGTGTTGAAGTGTTCCGTAAAAGGAAAATTCTTCCGATTAAAGGATAATGTAAAATGAAATCAACTACCAGTCACAATGGAAGGGTGTTTATTTAAGTCGCGACTGGTTTCGGACGTATGTCCGTATTCACAAGGTTAAACATTCAGTTTTATGTTTCCGCATTCAGTGGTGGAGTTCACTATTGAATGTAAAATGCAAATTACATGAGGTTGACAATCGAGAAATTAATGAAACCGTTCTAACTTCAAATGGTTCAAATGGCTGTAAGCACTATGGGACCTAACATCTCAGGTCATCAGTCCCATAGACTTAGAACTACCTAATCCTAACTAACCTAAGGACATCACACACATCCATGCCCGAGGCAGGATTCGATCCTGCGACCGTAGCAGCAGCGCGGTTCCGGACTGAAGCGCCAAGAACCGCTCGGCCACAGGAGCCGGGCCATTCTAAATGACAAGAGCTGAAAGTACTTATATACAGATGGATTATCCAACTCTTAATTCCACATTTGTTACCAAAGTAATCTTTCGAACGACCATATTGTGATTTCCACACATTAATGCCACCTAAAATGTTACAGATGTAGATGAGACATGAGCTCCCATCATCCAACGCGCTTCCATTCGAATACAGAAATTACAGTCAAAGAAATATGCAATTACGATTTGGTTCAAATCATTACTTTGGCGACAAATGTGTAATTACTGTTTGGTCATTCTAGCTATATCAAAGTATGTTCAACTACTGAAGCAGTTTATTAAACCCAAGATGATTTCGCATAGCTGTGGTTGCTGTGCCAATAAAGTTGTCGCTACTGTCACTTTGCCCCATTCAGTGGTTTCACTTATGTATCTCTAGTCAGCCTCAAGTACATTGCCTTTAATGAATGTAAAAACATGAAACTGAATGTGTAGTGTTCTGAAGCTTCTGAGCTCGAAATCTGCCGTGATTTAAATAAACAACCTTCAACTGTGACTGGTAACGGATTTTATTCTTCATTATCCGTTCTTGACATAGAACGTCATCAAGAGAAATGTGGCCACTTTGAATTCGGTTCTTAATTCCCGAACTGTTGAAAATTACAGACCTTCATCAACTTCAGGAGAATTTCTTTACCGGCATAAATTGTTCAGAACCAAAGAATTTTATGATGGCATGATATTACACTTACTATACCGTGTAAGCAAAACTATTTTGCCCATATATTGACAAATGACTTCCGCTATTGAGCTTCATGTACGAACATAACAAAAAAAACTTTTTCGGTATCATGCTAGAGGAGAATACTTTGCAATGCCCCAATAAAATGTAGCTCTGTGTATTCCTACCTATTTTGTTCTAAGACTTGGATCCTTTTGTGATTCAACAGCATGCTAGAGGTTTTATCGTCCGTTAATAACCTGTATGGTGCTGCCGTCTACAAACACGACCCATATATGGAATTGTGTCCCCTCCCCGGTGAGCACTTGCAGTGACGCTGTATTTTATTGCGACGTAAATGGCAGCTAAACTTTTTGCAAGCAAATTAATAAAATTTGCAGCTAAGATTACAAAGCCTTATACCAAATTTACTCCTCCTCTAAGGATTTGTGGGTTAGCAACTGGACTAAAGCTATACCGGCTCTTCTTACTACTGCCAAACCTTTATGGATTGTAATAAAAGCTGTTGAGGAAAAGAGTAACATATAGTCATTTATGACTAGGACACTGCGAGATATTTCCCTTGTTCGTTTCAAAAGGCTAATCCCTGCATTCGCGTCCCAGCATTGACCGGTGATTGGATTTGAACTTCCTTCTTTCCGAATGCGGGTTTAGTGCCTTACTCATTGCCTCATCTCGCTCCATTTATAGTCTATGGCAGTAGATCGCAGCATAACAAAATGATCGACTGTCTTCATAGCAAAATTTAACGCTTACATCAGCCCTGACTCATACACGCCAGACAAATTTATCAGAATTACCATTGGTCCACCATTTCAAATGAAAGGCGTCAGAGAATCTTTAGGGAAAGAATTCAAAGCATATATCCCATCATTTGGCTCCTATTAACCTAACACTTTCATTAAGAAATCTGTCTCTACTTTTACCATTAACTGAAGTGCTAATAGTTTACTGACATTAATTATACAATGAATCAAAGCATTTTAATGATTAAAAAGGCGGACAACAGCTTCGTGTATTTTTAAAACAAAACAAAAATGCCCATTTATAAACCACACGCAGATATAATGTGTTAAAGATTAATGACATTTTTGTAGCAAAATCACATTTCTTTCCTCATTCGTAGGTTACACGCAAATCCCAAATAGCACATCGGTTCGGAGTGCACGTTATGATGTCCCCCGTCATAACAGGTTGCGTAAGACAGAAGTGGCAGGGCACGCCACTTACAATAGAACCAAGTCTATTAAAGGAGTACTATGTTCAAACTGTCCCTCGGACTGGGGATTAGCTTCATATACACTCCTGGGAATGGAAAAAAGAACACATTGACAACGGTGTGTCAGACCCACCATACTTGCTCCGGACACTGCGAGAGGGCTGTACAAGCAATGATCACACGCACGGCACAGCGGACACACCAGGAACCGCGGTGTTGGCCGTCGAATGGCGCTAGCTGCGCAGCATTTGTGCACCGCCGCCGTCAGTGTCAGCCAGTTTGCTGTGGCATACGGAGCTCCATCGCAGTCTTTAACACTGGTAGCATGCCGCGACAGCGTGGACGTGAACCGTATGTGCAGTTGACGGACTTTGAGCGAGGGCGTATAGTGGGCATGCGGGAGGCCGGGTGGACGTACCGCCGAATTGCTCAACACGTGGGGCGTGAGGTCTCCACAGTACATCGATGTTGTCGCCAGTGGTCGGCGGAAGGTGCACGTGCCCGTCGACCTGGGACCGGACCGCAGCGACGCACGGATGCACGCCAAGACCGTAGGATCCTACGCAGTGCCGTAGGGGACCGCACCGCCACTTCCCAGCAAATTAGGGACACTGTTGCTCCTGGGGTATCGGCGAGGACCATTCGCAACCGTCTCCATGAAGCTGGGCTACGGTCCCGCACACCGTTAGGCCGTCGTCCGCTCACGCCCCAACATCGTGCAGCCCGCCTCCAGTGGTGTCGCGACAGGCGTGAATGGAGGGACGAATGGAGACGTGTCATCTTCAGCGATGAGAGTCGCTTCTGCCTTGGTGCCAATGATGGTCGTATGCGTGTTTGGCGCCGTGCAGGTGAGCGCCACAATCAGGACTGCATACGACCGAGGCACACGGGGCCAACACCCGGCATCATGGTGTGGGGGAGCGATCTCCTACACTGGCCGTACACCACTGGTGATCGTCGAGGGGACACTGAATAGTGCACGGTACATCCAAACCGTCATCGAACCCATCGTTCTACCATTCCTAGACCGGCAAGGGAACTTGCTGTTCCAACAGGACAATGCACGTCCGCATGTATCCTGTGCCACCCAACGTGCTCTAGAAGGTGTAAGTCAACTACCCTGGCCAGCAAGATCTCCGGATCTGTCCCCCATTGAGCACGTTTGGGACTGGATGAAGCGTCGTCTCACGCGGTCTGCACGTCCAGCACGAACGCTGGTCCAACTGAGGCGCCAGGTGGAAATGGCACGGCAAGCCGTTCCACAGGACTACATCCAGCATCTCTACGATCGTCTCCATGGGAGAATAGCAGCCTGCATTGCTGCGAAAGGTGGATATACACTGTACTAGTGCCGACATTGTGCATGCTCTGTTGCCTGTGTCTATGTGCCTGTGGTTCTGTCAGTGTGATCATGTGATGTATCTGACCCCAGGAATGTGTCAATAAAGTTTCCCCTTCCTGGGACAATGAATTCACGGTGTTCTTATTTCAATTTCCAGGAGTG
The DNA here is from genome assembly GCF_021461395.2 of Schistocerca americana. Lineage (NCBI taxonomy): Eukaryota > Metazoa > Arthropoda > Insecta > Orthoptera > Acrididae > Schistocerca > Schistocerca americana. Next base: position 332,559,505 of record NC_060119.1, on the reverse strand, counting down.
TAGATTACACTTATGATGACTATTACAATAAGCTCTATGGGTAGATTGTGGTGGCTTCGAATTTGGTAATGGTGAATACAATATGAAGGACAGTCACGGCAAAAATCGGTGGTTATTCACGTCCAGACAATTTCAAGCGATATTATTTAACGTGTGTGACTTTTTACCCCCTCCAGAGAGAGGAACTACCAGCGTGTCTGTTACACACTCGTTACCGTGGCTTCCTGGCTTGACTGAGGCCGCCTTGAAACTTTGCCAGCAAGTTGCGAAGCGATTCACCTGCGCATAAAAATTCCAGTAAATTCAGGTCGCCGGTCAGAGACACAGAACAGTCCTCGTATCGCAAGTAGATTGTCCCCATCCAACAGGACAGTACTCAGTATTTAATTTTGCTCATTAGCTTTGTCTAACATGTAGACGCCGAAGTGGGTGTTTTACGAAGGTCAGATTTTTCGTATTGATAAAGTGTTGACACATAGTAAACGCTTCACGTGCAAACACATTACTGCAAAAACTCTTTGTGCACAGCTGACAGAAGTCGTGAGATCCAGTCCCTCGTATTGTGTTAATAACATAAACTTCGAAAACATTTATCGAAGACCACAGTCAGCACATACTATATGAAACGTTTTATATAGATTTCATATATATATATATATATATCTTAGCAATTGAAATTAGTTTATCTTAACTGCCAAGAGTCTTTGGAATGACAAAGCATCTGAATATGAAATTGTTAAGTTGTGGTGTGCTTTTTACCGAGTTCTGTGTGCCAGACAACTAAATTTCCAGCAAAAATGTACATAAATACACCAATGAAATTATTTAAATATGCAGATCATTTAATATACATACTAAAATAAATGTATCTTCCTGTGCATGATTGTATTTGGATACAGAACCTCCAGGTCACACGTAGCAAATGAACATAATCATACTTCAGATTAATTCAATGTACATGTAACTGTTATGCACCTGATAATGACAGCAAGCTACCGAAACGCATTGTGTTAATTATTAGTAAAAAACAACTGAAACAGCGGAAATTATTTCACAAATTTACAATGCAATCGCTCCTCAAAACATTCTACATAACGTAGATATATTTGAGCGATACTCTTATCACTTGTGACTCACATGTATGATGAGCAGGCCTACAATGGATAAAACGTTAGTCACTGCACGGTAATGGCGTGTAAAACAGCCTATAGTGTTGATAACAGTTTTAGTTCGGGGTGGAAGAAAGTATACAAGTTTCTCCAGGGCTGCCATATTCAGCCGAAGCCATCATGTAGATCTAACACATTACTGGGATACTGACTGTTGCATTTCACCTGCTGTTGCAAATAGTGGCAGAAATATTTTGTGTGACTAAAATCGGGGCCAGGCGATGTCCGATAGGGTGCCCACGTGTTTTTCGAACCAGGAAACTAAACATGCAGCGCTGTGAACATGGTTGTTGTCATCAAGGAAGATGGGAGTGTCTAACACATAGTCACCGTGAAGATATAAAAGAATCAGCAACATTTGGTCACAGAGAATGCTGAAGTAAACGTCTTGGTTCATGCTCTCTGTAACCTGCATGAGTGGGCCCAAAACATAGTACAAAAAGCACCTTCAAAACATCACAGAACCGCCTACAACCTGAACTCTACCCTCCACACGCTATGCAGTTAAAGAGCTCACTGGACCATCGGTGCACCCGATGCCGTGTATGAACCGAAAAGAAGTAAAATCGCGGCTTGTCGGACCACACTAGACCCCTCCAGTTAGCTATTGTCTTGTTTCTGCGTTATTTGACTCATTGGAAAGATACAACTGTGAGCAATACCATTTTGCAACACCAAATGTCCGCTGCATCCATTTTACAACGTTCGCTAGTTGAGACGGAACTGCATGCTCTGACAGCCGCGATTCCTGTAGAGTTTGAAACCGATCGTCATTAACACGGCGTAGAACTCGACGGTCAGTTATGTTTTACAAGCACTGTTCTTACGCGGTGTTACGTGGCCGTGAGTGGTACTCCAATCCTCACAGACACGTTGGTCAGGCTGCGCTGAAACTCTAGCAATACGGGTAACTTCATTGACGTGTGGCCGTGAACACGACCAGACATAATACACTAGCTCATTTCTGCCATTCTGCAATGTCTCCACGTTGACCCACGATCGTGCTTTGATTCCGTACAACCGACTGGCTCCTCGCCCTCGGATGGCGAGTAACAGATCACGCGGTGACTACCCAGGAGCGAGAGGTGCAGTGATTTCTGAGGAATTCTTCCCTGGACAGCATTGGCAGTGGCATCCAATAAATCTAAACTTCTTGCTATCTTCCTATTTTCTTAATATTTAGATCGTTAATTTGAAGTATTGCCGGCCGCGGTGGTCTCGCGGTTCTAGGCGCGCAGTCCGAAACCGCGCGACTGCTACGGTCGCAGGTTCGAATCCTGCCTCGGGCATGGATGTGTGTGATGTCCTTAGGTTAGTTAGGTTTAAGTAGTTCTAAGTTCTAGGGGACTGATGACCACAGCTGTTAAGTCCCATAGTGCTCAGAGCCATTTGAACCATTTTTTAAGTATTTCCCTTCCCTGACTGGTTTTACTTCTACAATTATTTAAAGTTGCAACATTGTTAAATTTTAAATGAAATCAGCTTGATATTATATAGGAAGCAGTCAAATAAAATCGAGACAGAGGGAGAAAGATACGTAAACTGTTTATTATTTTAGAAGCAATCGTTATAATTGTTAACACAGTAAAGCGACCACTGGTACAAGTAGTATATCTTCTACAACGCTCCATGCTAGTCAGTGCTATTTTTTAAGTGTAGTATTTTGTATGCCGATCTTATTATACCATTATTCGACCAGTAGTTCCCTGTGCCACAGGAACAAAGACAGCCGGAAAGTAAATAGAGAGGAGCTCAACATCCTTGAAAGAAGAGTGACGAGATGAAGACTAGGCCCAGTCAAAGGTGGTAAAGAAGGACATATGAAGAGATACAAGGCGTGATGGTGAACCGGCAAATTAGATAATAGTCGAGAAGTAAGCCAATCTATTGGGCTGGTGTACGTCAATCACTTTTGAAGCTCTTTGTCCCGAGGTGAAATGTCTTCCACCAAGAACAAGAACTTAAACAAGCTGCGTTTACCAGGAGTGTAAGAAGAGGCTCCAATACGTCAGAGATGGTGGCAGCGTGTGGTCTAGAGGGTCGGTGATCGCTGAATGATGCTGACCCCTAGGGCAAGGGGAGCGAGAAAAAGAAAAACAGGAAAAGGAAGAAGGGTTTCAGATAACATCTCGTCGACGGCGAGGTCAAAAAAATGGTTCAAATGGCTCTGAGCACTATGGGACTTAACATCTGTGGTCATCAGTCCCCTAGAACTTAGAACTACTTAAACCTAACTAACCTAAGGACATCACACACATCCATGCCCGAGGCAGGATTCGAACCTGCGACCGTACGGCGCAGTCATTAGGAACGGAACACCGGCTCCGTCAGACGAGGATGGGCAGAAAGAATCGACTGTGACATTGTCTGACGAATCAGCTCCGAATTCACCTGGCCTGGTTTAGGACAACGGTAGAAAATATAAAGCGGAACAGCCGAATTGACTTGGACATTCGCAGAAACTGAAACATCAAAGAGAAAACAGGCTACAGCACTGTGTATGGAAGCGCTAGAACTATATGGTAAATATAATTTTAGCTTGTCTTTCATATACTGTCACTTACATGCGCCACATTTGCAACAGCTTGATATCATGTGCAACGTCTCAGTATATTTCAAATAAGATACATTTGTTCGTTTAAAATGTGTCTACATGCTGGCCATTCACATAACTGGAGTTTTGCTTAAATCTTAAACTACAATAAAATTTCATTATTACTTTTCAATTTACATGAATTAAGGCACGCCCTCTACATGAGGTACCTTACCCAAGTTCCCTTTGTGACTGTTACGTGTCTATACAGCGTTACACCACTTTCAGTCTCGCTATATCGTCACCAAGACGAAATTGTTCTTGAAAGTAAACGGACTGAGAACCGCTGGAGCCCATGAATATTTAAAACAAACAGGTGCCGGCCGCGGTGGTCGTGAGGTTCTAGGCACTTCAGTCCGGAACCGCGGGACTGCTACGGTCGCAGGTTCGAATCCTGCCTCGGGCATGGATGTGTGTGATGTCCTTAGGTTAGTTAGGTTTAAGTAGTTCTACGTTCTAGGGGACTGATGACCTAAGATGTTAAGTCCCATAGTGCTCAGAGCCATTTGAACCATTTTTAAAACAAACAGGAGCTCAGTCGACAAATAATCAGAAACAACTGTAACCAGTTTCTTTTATTTATCTTCTCAGTGAACATTTCGGAGGATTATATCTCTATCATCAGCCGTAACTGTTGAAATATTGTAATGTAGGTGATTTGTGGGAACGATTTTTCAGGTAATCTGTAGTGTTTATGTTGGTGATCACGAGCTGCTTTTCCCAATCGAATTTACGTTTCACGACACATATTGTATGAAACGCACAAATTGCAAAAATGTAGCTATAATCCTTCGATACCTGTAGTGAAACGAAAAATATAAGTGACTACAGGTAGTTACAACTAACTTTACATGCAAACATTTTAGGTTAGGCTTTACCGTAACTGTTACCAGTTTTTATTTATTTCCACGACGCGTTTCTCAGGTTTAAACCTCCATCATCGGGTGGATTTACATTAGTTAGTGTGGCATTTGTGTGTGTGTTGTGTTACGATTTCTTGGAGGAACTTGTGGCACTGTCTCCATTGCTGCACATTGTATGAAACACATCGTAACACAACACACACACACACACACACACACACACACACACACACACACACACACACACATGTCATACTAACTAATGTAAATCCACCCGATGATGGAGGTTTAAACCTTAGAAACGCGTCGTGGAAATAAATAGTTACCATTACTTGTATTTATATTAATATTTATAACAGTCACGATTAGGCTTAAGCTGATATGTTGGAACTAATAAAGAAAGGAGGAAGAAAAAGAATTGTGCTGACAAATGCCTTTTATCTTTTGTTCTGCTTCCTGTTTTTAGTTTCGTCTTAAGAATAATGTTCCTCGATTGAAGGTGGCGTATGGCAGCAGAAACACGACACGAAATACATGTAACAGTTACCTTTCCGCCAGAGGTGCATCTGAATCCGATAGGAGGTGTGGCGTCGAAACAAGTTGCCTCAATCGAAAAGTTATTAAGCAGCTGTGCCGCGCACGCTTAAAGTGTTCTCACTAACCAGAATTATATTAACAGTAGTGCAAGTGAAATTCGGGTTAAGTGGTTGATTCGGTATCAGAAAAGCTAAAAGAGATGGAAGCATTCAAGAGAAATTTAGGTGTAGGTGATCTGTGGGAACGATTTTTCAGGTAATCTGTAGTATTTATGTTGGTGATCACGAGCTGCTTTTCCCAACCGGATTTATGTTTCACTCTACACATTGTTTGAAATGCACAAATTGCAACAATGTAGATATAATCCTCCGAAACCTGTAGTGAAACGAAAAATACAAGTGACTAGAGGTAGTTGCAGTTACTTGTGTATTTATATTAATATTTATAACGGTCACAATTAGGCTTAATCTGATATGTTCGCACTAATAAAGAAAGGAGGAAGAAAAAGAATTGTGCTGACGCACGCCTTTTGTCTTTTGTTCTGCTTCCTTTTTTTAGTTTCGCCTTAAGAATAATTTTCCTCCATTGAAGGTGGTATATGGCAGCAGAAACACGACACGAAATACATGTAACAGCTACCTTGCCATCAGAGGTGCAACTGAATCCGATAGGAGGCGTGACGTCGAAACAAGTTGCCTCAATCGAAAAGTTATTAGGCAGCTGTGTCGCGCACACTAAAAGTGTTCTCATTAACCAGACTGTCCGCCCCGGTAGCTGAGTGGAGCAGCAGAACGACTAGAGACAGTACTGCACGGTTCAGTTATATTGGCACATGGCACACTGAGAAGAAAACTGGCCCCTACCTGTTGGCACCAGTTATGACTGGATTATGTTGACGTAAAAAAAAAATCACAACGATGGTAAACACCGAAACCGCCTCAGATACTGGTCCTTCGAATGGTTGACGCAGCAGAAATACATGCCGCACACAATGGCAGAAATGGTCAAGATTGTATGGCTTTCTGCCAGATTTATGATGCGACACCGCGTGCTGCAGGGATTGCGATGATAACTTCATTTTCGCTCCCGCCCGTGACTACGATTGTCATTTACTTTACTCATGTTTAAAAATAGGAAAAAAAACCAAAGAGGGCGGCCTTTACGTTGATTTTTATGGTTTCCATCTTGTTTTTGCTGTCTCGATACTTTTCTTATTCCTAGGACAGCACAATTGAACGAATAAAGATTGTTTGTTTACTCTGCCTTCCTGTTCCCAAACAGAAAAAAATGGTCGCGTTGTTGGACCATAAGGCGGAGGAACCTCGTTTTTATTTTTATTTTATTTTTTTTTAAACCGAAAAAAAGAAAAATATACATTTATTAAAAAGAAAGAAAAAAAAGAAAAAAAGTTGGTAGAGCACTTGAAAAAGAAGTTAGTAGAAAAAAAAGTGGTCAGCGCGACGGAATGTCAATCCTATGGACCCGGGTTTGATTCCCGGCTGGGTCGGGGATTTTCTCCGCTCAGGGAGTGGGTGTTGTGTTTTCTTAATCATCATCATTTCATCCCCATCAACGCGCCAAGTCGCCGAAGTGGCGCCAACTCGAAAGACTTGCACCCGGCGAACGGTCTACCCGACGTGAGGCCCTAGTCACACGACATTTACATTTATTTACCAACCAGAATTATATTAACAGTATGAAAGCGAAATTCAAGTTAAGTGGTCGATTTGGTATTAAAAAAGCTAAAAGAGCTGGAAGCATTGGACAGAAATTACTATGAAAGGTAACTGTAAGACATTCTACAGACTGACATTGAAAGAGGCATATATATAAATTAAAAGAACCATGCAGAAAAGGGCGACCGCGAGAAGTACGAGATGCTGAAAATATGATACATAAATTAGGCGACAGTTTCACGGCGAGCTTTTTGAAACAGATTAGAAAAGCGTCGGCAGTAAGTTGGACGCTGTCTGTGTTACTCACTGCGGTGAGCGGTAGTGACGGACGCCTTTGCTCCAGCGATACGGCGAGCCAGCGGCTTGGCGCGGACCACGTCCAGAACGAGGGTCGGCAGCGGAGAGCGCGAATCCGGAGCGGGCGGAGGCTGCGCGGGCCACTGAGCGTCTGCGGCCGCGCGTCACACGCCACAGCGTGCCGCCTGCAGCCGGCAGCCGGCAGCGCCCCTCCTGCGGCGTCGCCGCTGCGCGCGCCACGGCGCAAGTCCGCCCACCTTGTCCGTCCCGTGTCGCAGCGACCCCGATGCCAAAACGTGGGTCACTGGCCGCCCGCCGTTGGCGCCAGGTTGCCCACTACATAACCTCCCCTACAATTAGACAAGTAGCCCGTGCACAAGGCAATAACCGAAACCTTCAAAAAGACATACACTACTGGCCATTAAAATTGCTACACCAAAAAGAAATGCAGGTGATAAACAGCTATTCATTGGACAAATATATTATCCTTGAACTGACATGCGATTACATTTTCAGGCAATTTGGGTGCATGGATCCTGAGAAATCAGTACCCAGAACGACTACCTCTGGCCGTAATAACGCCCTTAATACGCCTGGGCATTGAGTCAAACAGAGCTTAGATGGTGTGTACATGTACAGCTTCAACACGATACCACAGTTCATCAAGAGTAGTGACGCGTATTGTGACGGCCAGTTGCTCGGCCACCATTGACCAGACGTTTTCAATTGGTGAGAGATCTGGAGAATGTGCTGGTCAGGGAAGCAGTCGAACATTTTCTGTATCCAGAAAGGCCCGTACAGGACCTGCAACATGCGGTCATGCATTATCCTGCTGAAATGTAGGGGTTCCAGGGATCGAATGAAGGGTAGAGTCACGGGTCGTAACACATCTGAAATGTAACGTCCACTGTTCAAAGTGCCGTCAATGCGAACAGGAGGTGACCGAGACGTGTAACCAATGGAACCCCACACCATCACGCCGGGTGATACGCCAGTTTGGCGATGACGAATACACGTTTTCAATGTGCGTTCACCGCGATGTCGCCAAACACGGATGCGACCATCATGATGCTGTAAACAGAACCTGGATTCATTCGAAAAGATGACGTTCTGCCATTCATGCGCTCAGGTTCGTCGTTGAGTACACCATCGCAGGCGCTCCTGTCTGTGATGCAGCGTCAAGGGTAACCGCAGCCATGGTCTCCGCGCTAATAGTCCATGCTGCTGCAAACATCGTCGAACTGTTCGTGCAGTTGTCTTTCAAACGTCCCCATCTGTTCACTCAGGGATCGAGACTGGCTTCACGATCCGTTACAGCCAAGCGGATGAGATGCCTGTCATCTCGACTGCTAGTGATACGAGGCCGTTGGGATCCAGCACGGCGTTCCGTATTACCCTCCTGAACCCACCGATTCAATATTCTGCTAACAGTCATTGGATCTCGACCGATGCGATCAGCAATGTCGCGATACGAGAAACGGCAATCGCGATAGGCTACAATCCGACCTTTATCAAAGTCGGAAACGTGGTACGTATTTCTCCTCCTTACACGAGGCATCACAACAACGTTTCACCAGGCAACGCCGGTCAACTGCTGTTTGTGAATGATAAATTGGCTGGAATCATTCCTCTTGTCAACACGTTGTAGGTGTCGCCACGGGCGCCAACCTTGTGTGAATGCTCTGAAAAGCTAATCATTTGCATATCAGAGCATCTTCTTCCTGTCGGTTAAATTTCGCGTCTGTAGCACGTCATCTTCGTGGTGTAGCAATTTTAATGGCCGGTAGGGTATATTAATGTATACAATCTCATCAAAAGTATCCGGACACCAATTAGTGGACATAAATACCCATATTATTCCGCATTTAGTGTTTTCTTAAGCACAATTAGTGGACCACACCCTTACCACGAAAAACGTCGCCATACAGTAACAGTACTGCCTCTGTACTTCACTGTAGGCACTACGCGTGATGACAGGTAATGTTCTCCAGGCATTCCCCAACCTCAAACCCTTTCACCGGACTGCCAGAGGGTGTAGCGTGATTCATCACTCAAAGTCACTCGTTTTCAGTCACCCACTATCCAGTGGCGTCGCTCTTTACAGCACCTCTAGCATCGCTTACGAAGAGAACACGACAAGTGCCACAACCTTATTTCCTAGAAACTGTTCTGAGAGGAAGAGGAGGCAAAATAAGCGACGTGTCACAGATTATCCGTAGATATTGAACTGTTTCTGAGAAAACGATCGTCAAAGTTTTCGACGGAACTTAGATGTCTACCAGCGAGTGACAAGCCCGGCGCAACTGGTGGCAGAGTGCCTAGCGTCGTAGTTTCTCTCTGTTTCGTCCCGTGTAAGAAAATCCACGATTGTATTTACTTATTTTGTTTTTTCCATTTATCCATCTATGTGCGTAGAGGTCTACTACACGAATGTTTCTTATCAAGTTAAAGGATACAATGGCCTGATGTTCATTATTAAATAGGAACTGAGTTTCACAATATGTATCATACATTTATCATATAATGTATGCGTTATGGTAATTTCGGCCATTATAATCTTTTTAAATTCTCATATTCTTATAAAAAATTTTAATTCTTATATTTTATTCTTATGTGTATTTTCCAGCAAGATTTGGTGAATTCTGTTGGATCTTACCGATCACAGAATCGTTTGAAACGTAGAAATTCCGGACAATACCAGCGCCTCGCGATGGCACGTTTGCCACAGCGACATTTCTTCATATGAATTTCACTCTGCAAAGGAAAGTCGTTAACACTCCTGATATTTCACACGTTGGCAATAATTTCGCGGATAAGCACACGTAACGAAAACTGGCAGTTGCTGTTGATTATGAAGCAAGAAGCATCAAAAGAATTTCACCAAAAACAATTTCAAATAATGTTCCATTCATTTACTGTCTATTTTTTTAATCCACTAACCATGGAATTACTAGACGAATAATGACAACGTTATTTTATTATAAACTGGAAAACATTCGTGTAGTAATCTTCCATGGACATGGGTAGACAAATGAAAAACAAAAATAATAAAAAAATAGTAATCCGGTTTCGAACACGGGGAACAAAATTGTGCCACCGCTGCACTTGAACTACGTACGAGCTAAAAGGCCCATACAGTACATCTTAAACTTTGTCCGTCATTTTCTCAGAAACGGTCGAGTATGTACAGATAAGTCAAGACACGTCTTCGCTTATTTTGAACCCTCCTGCCCTGAGGGAAGTTTCTGGGAAATCTGGTTATGAAACTTGCCATATTCCCCTCGTTAGCATTGCACCACTTTCTTTTCACCTCTGCGAACAATCACTGCAGTACTGGACTGCTGGTAGCACTTTGGAACCCACGAGTCATTCCATTCGCTGTATTCATGTAATAATTTACAACCAGACTGCACAATCCTCGTCGGTCGCTGTCCTTCAGTACGTGAGGACTGACTGGTCTCGGTTTAACTGTGGTGGTTTCTCCAGGTTTCGACATCACAATATCAGCAACACTCGAGATGGGCAATTTTAGAATGGTTTAAATGCCCCTGATTGTTCTTTTACTCAGGTGACCAGCCCACGTTCGAAGTCACTCAACTCTCCTGAGCAACTTATTCTGCTGTCACTTCTTCTCTACTGACAACATTTTACTCCCCCCACCTTTCATATGGACGGATCCGCCTCTCGTGACATCTAGTGGTCAACTTCGCATTACATAGGGATGTCCAGATACTTTTCGTCACCAAGTGTGTTATGGCGTAAGTGAGTAGGAGTCCCCCTTCGGCAGTTCGTCCGCCTGGTACAAGTAATTTTATTTGACGCCTCTTCGCCGGCTTGCGCGTCGAAAAATGTCTATAAAACGCATTACTGTGGAACCTAGTTTATCAGGACTATGCTGGACCATAGATCATGCAGATCATCGAAAATCGGAAAATTCTGAAAAAATTTAGTGACGTTAATTATGTGCCGTAAACGCACACGTTATATATATTTTCACTTAAACACACAGATATTACATTACTTTACATATTGTTGCCGTATATTTAAAAAACACTGTTATTTTTATGTGGTGATATAATCAGTAAGTTTCCTTCGAACCAGATTCGTATTTCGTTCACGTGTAACACGAACACGCAGGCGACTAAGCAGCAATATTTCGGCCGAAGTAGTGGCCACCTGGCGTTCCAGATTATTTTGTAGCCTCGTCTTCTTCAGCTAATCCATCGTCACCACCGATATTGTCTTCAGATGAACAAACGGCGATAACTTCATCAGAAATCACCCAGTCATGAACACCGACGTCTGTGCATCGGGGAATGCTTGTAAATGCTTCAACTAACTCTGATGGGTCGACATTGTCACCAATTACTTTATTGAGTGCGCAAGTAGCGTTAATGGTGTCACAAATGGCTAGCTGTAGTGCATTTAACTTCATGTCCTTGGCCTCATTTTAGACTCGCAATAAACGGAGGGATTGAGTAGTGTACAACTCAGTCTTAATTTGTTAACTTACACGGTACCAGGATCCTTGAACAGTGATTGACAGAGTTTAAATTTTATGATTATCACTATCAATTGTTGGCACTATAAATTCCATAGTATCAAATATTGTACAGATACTATACTAAAGAAAAGGAGATAATGGACGGATACGCGGACTACCCGACTATGGCGTTTCCGGCCTTACTGTGGGTGCTACATATACCGAGGCACTTCCGACCAAGCGGTTTTGCACCTTAATATTGTCGACCAGAGCTTCCTGCACTCCTAGTTACGCCAGTCGTTCAACAGCAGCGGAGTTGTCACAATCAGTCAGGCAGTACCCTCGCCGACAGCCTTTGTTTCCATCAGTCTCATACTGCTTGAGTTCTATACACTGTGAGTGGTGCAAATACAGTAATTATAATAAAGAAAGGTAAGACGTGCCTTCACAAGTAAGTCATCGCTACCGGGTGCACAGCAAATGTGATGAGTATACGATTTAGTTTTGAGTGCACTCCAAAAGTGTAGACGTCGTTTAAAAATTGCAAATGGCAGAATCTTTGTTGAACAGCAATATTCTAGGCCACCTGACGAAACAGATGTGCAGATTAAAAACCGTATTCCTAACTACAGGAAAAGAGTTCGCGAAGAAAAGAGTGTCTGTTTTTTAAATTTCTAAAAAGAAATTTCCAGATTTGAAAGATAAAGTTTTAGATTTCGCTGCAAATATTACAAATTACGAGAACTCCAAGGTTGACTTGTATACAGAAACAAGAGGAGCTATCAGGACGACGCAGAATGCTTGCTCTAGTTCGGACTTTAGCCAAAAACAAAGACATTTGGTATTAACTTAATGTAACATTCTTTTGAAAATGGACTATGGGTTTTGCTGATAAAAGAACCCTGGAGCCTGTTGTGAAAAAAACGGAGGAAATCTTGTGTGAAAATGAAACTGTTCTTACGGACGGGACATTTGACAGTTATTCGAAACAGTATAAACAACCATATACAAGACACATCGACGTTGGAAGCACAGAAGATAATACGACGCTATTTACTCCCTGTTTTATTTGCTTCAAAAATTCGGAGTACATGTGAAAGACTCTTTTCCGGATTCCAAAATAAGATGCCTGGGTGGTCACCTAAAACTCTAATGTTAAACTTTGAACTGGCTACAATTAACGGTATGAAAACAGTGTTACCCGAAACATCTCTTTCCGATTGTAGTTTTCACTTGAACCAATGTCTCTGGAAGGCTGTACAAGAACTGGAGTTAATGGAGGAATACTATGCTGTGTCCTGCAGTGGCACATCTTCCACCAAACAGTGTTGATGAAGCGCGGATTGTAACAATGCCCAGTGGACATAATGCCACACAATTCGCAAGCTTTGTCGTCAATCAGTGAACGGAAAATCTTAGAATACCAATTCAAACGTGGACTGCTTTCAACCAGTGGAGCAGGACTACAAAAGCTGTTGAGGGTTGGCATAGCAAACTAAACTCATCAATACAGTAAAAGCATCCGAACGTACACTTTCGATTAAATAGACTGCAGGAGCAGACAGTAAATGCTGTATGTAAAATTAAAACGTTCCATCGGCCTATCCTTCAAAAAATAAAAAAAAGAGATATAAATCTTGATAAGAGGTTAAAAAAATTACAAAAATACGCACATCAAAAAAAGTTTTGCAACACCCCCATCTATAGAACTCCTGCAGATAGACGTTGGCTGTGGATATTGTATCACAGTCCCTTTGACTGTTCAGAGATGTCACTAAACCTGCCCAAAGATGTAAACAACCATGCATGAGCAACGCCTATTAGGCGGAGGGGGTCCGACAGCCGGTCATTTCCAGTCACTCCACCAGGAAGGAGGTACACGGCTCGTATTGTCTGTAGTTCAATCATGCACAGACGGTCAATACCACGGTTCGATCGCTTTCGCATTGTTACTTTGTGCCAGGAAGGCCTCTCAGCAAGGGAAGTGTCCAGGCGTCTCGGAGTGAACCAAAGTGATGTTCAGGCATAGAGGAGGTACAGAGAGACAGGAACTGTCGATGAGATGCCTCGCTCAGGCCGACCAAGGGCTACTAATGCAGTGGATGACCACTACCTATGCATTATGGCTCGGAGGAACCCTGATAGCAGCGCCACAATGTTGAATATTGCTTTTCGTGTAGCCACAGGACGTCGTGTTACGACTCAAACTGTGCGCAATAGGCTGCATTAAGTGCAACTTCACTCCCGACGTCCATGGTGTGGTCCACCTTTGCAACCATGCAGAGCGGTACAGATGGGTCCAACAACAAGCCGAGTGGACCGCTCAGGATTGGCATCACTTTCTCTTCACTGATGAGTGTCGCATATGCCTGCAACCAGACAATCGTCGGAGACATGTTTGGAGGCAACCCGGTCAGGCTGAACGCCTTAGACACATTGTCCAGCGGGTGCAGCGAGTTGGAGGTTCCCTGGTGTTTTGGGGTGGTATTATGTGGGGCCGACGTACGCCGCTGGTGGTCATGCAAGGTGCTGTACGTGAATGCCATCCTCCGACCGATAGTGCAACCATATCGGCAGCATATTGGGGAGGCATTCGTCTTCATGGGCGACAATTCGCGCCCCCATCGTGCACATCTTGTGAATGGCTTCCTTCAGGAGGACGATATCGCTCGACTAGAATGGCCAGCATGTTCTCCAGACATGAACCCTATCGAGCATGCCTGCGATAGATTGAAAAGGGCTGTTTATGGACGACGTGACCCACCTACCACTCTGAGGGATCTAAGCCGAATCACCGTTGAGGAGTTGGACAATCTGGAACAGTGCCTTGATGAACTTGTGAACAGTATGGCGTGAAGAGTACAGACATGCATGAATGCAAGAAGACGTGATACAGGGTATTAGAGGTACCGGTGTGCACAGCAATCTGGAGCACCACCTCTGAAGGTCTCGCTGTATGGTGTTACAACAAACAATGTGTGGTTTTCGTGAGTAATAAAAAGGGCGGAAATGATGTTTATATTTATCTCTATTCCAATTTTCTGTACGGGTTCCGGAACTCTCGGAACCGAGGTGATGCAAAACTTTTTTTGATTTGTGTATACAGGGTATATCACAATTAATGGTTTAAACGCATACAGTTGAAAGTACACGATACTAGAAGAAAAAAGTCTCAGTAAACATTGGGTTGAAAATGCATACCTTAAGAACTACGAGCAATTTTTTATCTTCGATAATGTGAAGCAAATCTCTTCTAGTGATAGCTCTTTGCTTGCCATATTTTGAGAAATGGTAATGTGGACCAAAATAAGAAAAAAAGTCTAGTAAACATGTGCTCTAAAATGCATGCCTTAAAAGCTACGAACATGTGCTTATCTTCGCTACTTGGAAACACAAATTCTTCTAATGACTTTTTTGCTTCTAATATCGTGTACATTCAACCGTATGCGTTTACGTCGTTAATTATGATACACCCTGTATAACGACTCGGGGATTTGAGAAGGTGTTGAAAATTTCTGGCTTACTTATAAAACCGAAAGAGAAATTAAAATTCATGAAACAAGACAAAAGTTTTGTCATTTGCTGCAGTAATGTTGTACAGAGAAAAAAAGTAAAAAAAATTTAATGAATAAACATTTTAACCTGTCTATATGCTATGTGGATAGCCAGTCCTGAGGCTGGACGAAATGTGAAGGGATGTTATTACATAATCGGTCGAAAAATCGACAACTAGAATATTTGTGGTCGGAAACAGCACGTTGTCGTCACAGGTCTCGAAGTCGAAGACACCATCCGGATGAACCAGAATTCAGATTGACGAGGACCGCATAAACGAGGCGCCACTGTTTTTGAATTTAGCAGCACTCTTTAATCTTTCGTCTAGACGTACTGTTACCGAGAGAAATGGTGGAAAGGTTGAGACACTGGCTCTAGTTAGAGCCAGATTGAAGTTTTCTGTGATTCGCCTAAGTTGCTGAAGGCGAAACCGTAATGGCTCGTTGAAATGCACAAAGCCCATTTCTGGCCTAATTCTTTCCCAGCCGGAACTTAGGATCCGTCTCTAAGAACCTTGCTGTCGAGGGGGCGTTAAACTATAATCCTTTCTTTTTGTTTTACGTTATTGTTTTAGTCTTCAGTCTGAAGGCTCGTTTGAAACAGCTCTTCACTCCAGTCTACCTCCTACGCAAGTCTCTTCATATCTGCATAATAATTGCAACAAACTTCATCATTTGAACCTGCTTCTATTGTCCATGAGTTGATCTGCCTATAGAATTTAATCCTCCTCCTGCTCCATTACTTCCCTCCATTGCCAAATCAACTATTTCTTGATGCCTAAAGACGTGTCCAGTCAAGCTATCCATTCTTTAAATCATCTTACCTTCAGCGTTCTTCTCTAACACCATATTTGATTTACTTCATACGTTGATATAAACTTACAGCAGTATGAAATCTTGAAAAACTACCGAAGTTCCTTTCACTCTTATTTACGTAGTAGCACGCAGAACTCAGCTTTTCTCTAAAGCGTGACAGCAAATTAACCTACATCTTTCTGAGATATTGCTACTTGGAACGTTTCTCAAAATTCCGTAACTGGACCACTTCTTCTTAACATACATTTATGTGTATCCAATAGAGCGTGTGTGCAATACATTGAGTGTCATAAAGACACTAACAGTCCTACGAACGGTTCCTTCCGAGTAATGGGATCGGTTGCCAATAAAGTTCTTGCGCCACATTATAGGAAGCACGCCACATAGCTGCCAAGTACATGTTGCAACTAGAGGTAACCATATAACCCATTAAGAGGTAAGTTGTTGTGGAGGGTATCCATATAGTGAATAGCGAAGCGCATAATACTTGTGCGGAGTTGGTTTCTCGTTCATAGCTAACAATGTGACTCTGGAATTCAATAATTTCAGGTTGTCTCACTTAATAATGTTAGAAGTGTTGCTCATTTCAGTCGCAACAATGACTTGATGATGAATACGTTTGCAGTGTCCTAGCTATAATTCTGTTCCATTCCATTGTGAAGAGATGTCTTGAACACCGGAGGATATATAAATGTGGGTTATAACCAAGAACACTATGTAATCATAGCATGATGGTGTTTTTACAACACACATATTCAAGATTCAGGAGTGACTTCAACACCTGAAACACAAATGCCCCCTTCTAACTATAACAACATTTGTGAAAAGTACTCCACTAGCTTTTGCGAAAATTGCAGCGCCAAAAATACACGTGACTGAAATGAACTTAATTGCGTTGGACAGGTACAAGTAGATTCATAAATAATTTTGATTGCGGAAACGCATATGATCTCTGATTCTAAGATTCTAAATGGTGTGTATCCCAACAAGCTGCATTCGAAGTTTCTACACGTCGTGACACGGAATCGAAAAGAAGCAAGGTACACTGCTCAAAACAATTAACGGGGACATGACTTTGGGCGTCTGGCATACTCCACTGAGCCATCATTGAGGGATGGGTATTGAGGGATGGGTATTGAGGGATGGGTATGTTACCAAATTATATTTCTATCTTTCACAAATTAAGTGTTCAGCAAAATATCATTACATTCTCGGTCATTTAAATAATAAGAACTGAAATTTCCGATGGATATCGAAAACAAAATGGAAACAATCATTCATCCTGCAACTTACTGGCAGATTAAAACTGTGTGTCGAACCGAGACTCGAACTCGGGACCTTTACTTTTCGTGGGCGAGTGCTCTACCATCTGCGCTACCCAAGTACGGCTCAGTACCCGTCCTCACAGCCTCAATTCTGCCAGTATCTCGTCTCTTACCTTGCAAACTTCATAGAAGCTCTTCTGCGAACCTTGCAGAACTAGCACTCCTGGAAGAAAGGAAATTGCGGAGACATGGCTTAGCCACAGCCTGGGGGATGTTACCAGACTGAGATTTTCACTCTGCAGCGGAGTGTGCGCTGATATGAAACTACCTGGCAGATTAAAACTGTGTGCCGAACCGAGGACCAGTCGTGAGTCGCGCTTGGGTATCTCAGATGGTAGAGCACTTGCCCGTGAAAAGCAAAGGTCCCGAGTTCGAGTCTAGGTCCGGCACACAGTTTTATTCTGCCAGGAAGTTTCATATCAGCGCAAACACTGCCGCAGAGTGAAAATCTCATTCTGGACTCATTCATCCTGTCATCCTGGGTTTTCTCAGTGGAGTTTGAGAGCTTCAACAATGCTGAAGTCCTTCGTGAGCGGTTATCACTTCCTACCACCTACGTGGCATGCTTCGTATACGTTTACAGAGGTCATCCGGTCGTATCTACTCCGATTCTTCAATGAGAGCCCATGAGAGTTCTTGAAGGGTCTGTGGTTGAACAGGTCGATCACAAACATGCCTGTCAGGTATGTCCCATACAGCTTAATTCCATTACTTCAATGTACAGGCTTCGCTAGACGTCCCTGCTGACGCCTACCACATTGGACTTGAGGTTAGAAGGAATTCAGAGCCACCACCGTATGCAACAGCTACCACATGGTCCAACAGGATCTGTTCGAGATACTGCCTGGCGGTAAGGCAACCACTTGCAATGACAAGACCCACAACGCTGTCAACACTGATGCCTCCCCACACGTGCACCGAGCCTTTGCTGGCTCTGTCGATTACCTGGACAACATTTGGCAGTTTGTGCTCACCACAGCGAATCCACACACGAACGCGGAAATCGCCTTGCGTCGGTAGAGCTCTGAACTCGTCGATGAATAACACGTTTCACCGGTGACGAAGTGCCAGTTGGCATGGGATCGGCAGAACTGACGGCGATGATGTTGTCAAGTATGGTAGTCGAATAGGACGTCTGGGTCGTAAGGTCCTCTCTCGTAACCTTTTCATTACAATCTGATTGGACACAACACTTGCAGTGGCCCCTCTGAGAACGTCTTGCAGAGCTACGGCGGTATTCGTATCACGCTCTAAGACAGTGATGGCCAGATACCGTTCTTCTTTTGGGGTTGTAATGGATGACACATGAAAAGGCGTCTGCAGCAGCCGGCCGGGGTGGCCGAGCGGTCCTAGGCGCTACAGTCTGGAACCGCGCGACTGCTACGGTCGCAGGTTCGAATCTTGCCTCGGGCATGGATGTGTGTGATGTCCTTAGGTTGGTAAGGTTTAAGTAGTTCTAAGTTCTAGGGGACTGATGGCCTCAGAGGATAAGTCCCATAGTGCTCAGAGGCATTTTTTTTTTTTTTCGTCTTCAGCAACACGACCAAAAGTACATCTTTTTTGGATCAAATAGACAGTCCTTGAAACTTGTACCGCGTTAAGATGCTGTATTGCATGTGCTTGGCTGAACACAACGTCCACAAACGACAACTGCCGTATGTGTACCTCACTAGAAAAGACTGGGGCACCAGTACTCACTTCCTTCTGAGGGGTCATCTGACATGTAATTCATACCGCAGCCAATAGATGGCAAATAATTTTAGTTGTTGCCTACATTCAAAGCGAAGATCACAAGCCGTGCCTGTATCAAAATAGATTTAACATAACAGGCGTTTTCCCCTAATTCCTTTGGGAGTATATAATGTTGGACAGTTCCCCTCCTCGTCGCTTATGTGCGGTAACACAAGGCATCAACATGTGTGATGGAGGACCGTGGCGAACGAGTAGCCGATCAACTATAATACATAAGTTCGATGGCCACACATCTGGCGGATTCCAGGCCACGGGGCGGGGGTACCCGTTGTTCTGCGAAAAAGGCTTTCACTTCACTCGACACATGTGATCAGGCATGGTAGTTCTGAAATATAGTATGTGGTATCACCAGAAGAACTGGCAGTATCTCGGCTTCTAAAGCCTCCCTGTTTTAGCGGCTGCTGTTGAGATTAACGTCAATATTCTTTTGTCTAAGGACGCCACCCGTGGCCTAGGGATAACGTATTTGATTTTTAATCAAAACATCTTCTGTCCCCGCTTCGAATCCCGCCGCTACTTAAATTATGATTAATAAACAGCATTGGTGGCCGAAGATTTCCTGCATAAGAAGTCACCCTCATTCTGCTGAAGGCAATGGAAACCACTGCCTTAAAGACACATAACGTGGCCTGTAATTGAAGAAGTGTCATGATGATCTCTCCATTGGCAAAAGATTCCGGAATAGTCCCCCAATCGGATCTCCTGGAGGGGACTGCCAAGGGGGAGGTTGCCATGAGAAAAAGATTGAATAATCAACGGAAGGCTAACGTTCTACGAGTCGGGGCGTGGAATGTGAGAAGCTTGAAACTAGAAAATCTGAAAAGGGAAATGCAAAGGCTAAATCTAGATATAGTAGGGGTCAGTGAAGTGAAGTGGAAGGAAGACAAGGATTTCTGGTCAGATGAGTATCGGGTAATATCAACAGCAGCAGAAAATGGTATAACAGGTGTAGGAATCGTTATGAATAGGAAGGTGGGGCAGAGAGTGTGTTACTGTGAACAGTTCAGTGACAGGGTTGTTCTCATCAGAATCGGCAGCAAACCAACACCAACAGCGATAGTTCAGGTATATATGCCGACGTCGCAGGCTGAAGATGAAGAAGTAGAGAAAGTGTATGAGGATATTGTAAGGGTAATACAGTGTGTAAATGGGGGATGAAAATCTAATAGTCATGGGGGACTGGAATGCAGTTATAGGGGAAGGAGAATATGGGCTTGTGACAAAGAATGAGAGAGTTCCGTAACAAGTTTCAGCAAGTAATAGCGAATATTCTGTTCACGAATCACAAGAGGAGGAGGTGTACTTGGAAAAGGCCAGGTGATACGGGAAGATTTCAGTTAGATTACATATGGTCAGACAGATATTCCGAAATCAGATACTGGATTGTAAGGTGTACACAGGAGCAGATATATATTCAGATCATGCTACAGTAGTGATGAAGAGTAGGCTGAAGTTTAAGACATAAATCAGGAACAATCAATACGCAAAGAAGTGGGATGTGGAAGTACTAAGGAATGACGAGATACGGTTGATGTTCTCTAAGGCTATAGATACAGCAATAAGGAATAGCTCAGTAGGCAGTACAGTTGAAGAGGAATGGACATCTCTAAAAAGAACCATCACAGAAGTTGGGAAGGAACACAAAGAAAGTAACTGCGAAGAAACCATGGGTAACAGAAGAAATACTTCAACTGATCGAGGAAAGGAGGAAGTACAAAAATGTTTCTGGAAGCTCAGGAATACAGAGATACATGTCGCTGAGGAATGAAATAAATAGGAAGTGCAGGGAAGCTAAGACGAAATGGCTGCAGGAAAAATGTGAAGACATCGAAAAAGAAATGATTGTCGAAAGGACAGACTCAGCATACTGAAAAGTCAAAACAACCTTCGGTGACATTAAAAGCAAGGTGACAACATTAAGAGTGCAACGGGAATTCCACTGTTAAATGCAGAGGAGGGAGAGGATAGGTGGAAAGAATACACTGAAAGCCTCTATGAGGCGAAAGATTTGTCTGACGTGATAGAAGAAGAAACAGGGGTCGATTTAGAAGAGATAGGGAATCCAGTATTAGAACCAGAATTTAAAAGAGTTTTGGAGGACTTAAGATCAAATAAGGCAGAAGGGGTATATAACATTCCATCAGAATTTCTAAAATCATTGGGGGAAGTGACAAGAAAACAACTATTCACGTTGGTGTGTAGAATGTAGGAGTCTGGCGACATACCATCTGACTTTCGGAAAAGCATAATCCACACAATTCCGGATACGGCAAGAGCAGACAAGTGCGAGAATTATCGCACAATCAGCTTAACAGCTCATGCATCCAAGTTGCTTACAAGAATAATATCATCATCATCATCATCATTTAAGACTGATTATGCCTTTCAGCGTTCAGTCTGGAGCATAGCCCCCCTTATACAGTTCCTCCATGATCTCCTATTCAGTGCTAACATTGGTGCCTCTTCTGATGTTAAACCTATTACTTCAAAATCATTCTTAACCGAATCCAGGTACCTTCTCCTCGGTCTGCCCCGACTCCTCCTACCCTCTACTGCTGAATCCATGAGTCTCTTGGGTAACCTTGCTTCTCCCATGCGTGTAACATGACCCCACCATCTAAGCCTGTTCGCCCTGACTGCTACATCTATAGAGTTCATTCCCAGTTTTTCTTTGATTTCCTCATTGTGGACACCCTCCTGCCATTGTTCCCATCTACTAGTACCTGCAATCATCCTAGCTACATGAATAATATACAGAAGAATTGAAAAGAAAATTGAGGATGCGCTAGATGACGATCAGTTTGGCTTTAGGAAAGGTAAAAGCACGAGAGAGGCAATTCTGACGTTGAGGTTAATAATGGAAGCAAGACAAAACAAAAATCAAGACACGTTCATAGGATTTGTCGATCTGGAAAAAGCGTTCAATAATATAAAATGGTATAAGATAGTCGAAATTTTGAAAAAAAGTAGGGGTAAGCTACAGAGAGAGAGACGAGTCATACACAATACGTACAACAGTCAAGAGGGAATAATAAGAGTGGACGACCAAGAATGAGGTGCTCGTATTAAAAAGGGTGTAAGACAAGAACGTAGTCTTTCGCCCCTACTGTTCAATGTGTACATCGAGGAAGCAATGATGGAAATAAAAGACAGGTTCAGGAGTGGAATTAAAATTCAAGGTGAATGGATATCAATGATACGATTCGCTAATGACATTGCTATCTTGAGTGAAAGTGAAGAAGAATTACGTGATTTGCTGAACGGAATGACTAGTCTAATGAGTACAGTGTATGGACTGAGAGTAAATCGAAGAAAGACGAAGGTAATGAGAAGTAGTAGAAATGAGAACAGCGATAAACTTATCACAATTGATAGTCACGATGTAGATGAAATTAAGGAATTCTGCTACCGAGGCAGTAAAATAACCAATGACGGACGGAGCAAGGAGGACATCAGCAGACTAGCATTGGCAAAAAGGGCATTCTGGCCAAGAGAAGTCTACTAATATCAAATATCGGCCTTAATTTGATGAAGAAACTTCTGAGAATGTACATCTGGAGAACTGCACTGTATGGTAGTGAAACATGGACTGTGGGAAAACCGGAACAGGAGAGAATCTAAGCATTTGAGATGTGGTGCTACAGACGAATATTGAAAATTAGGTGGACTGATAAGGTAAGGAATGAGGAAGATCTGCGCAGAATCGGAGAGGAAAGGAATATGTGGAAAACACTGATATTGAGAAGGGACAGGATGATAGGATACATGTTAAGACATTAGGGAATGACTTCCACGGTACTAGAGGTAGCAAAAACTGCAGAGGAAGACAGAGATTGGAATACATCCAGCAAATAATTGAGGACGCAGGTTGCAAGTGCTACTCTGAGATAAAGAGGTTAGCACAGGAGAGTAATTCGTGGCGGGCCGCATCAAACCGGTCAAAAGACTGATGACAAAAAAAAAAAGAAAAAAGGACGGCATACACCATCACGACATTTTTACGCTATGGCGCTGTGCATGCTATCAGATTACGTTCACCGTGGTAAGGTCTAACAGGAATGGGAGCATTGCTGGAAGAGATGCGGAACCGAGACTTGTCCAAGAACATTACATGTGCCATTCAGCACACCAGTGTCGGCATGCAGGTTCCCCTTACAGCGTAAGGCGTTTGTTGTTTCTAAATAAAGGAATCCATCGCCTGTCACCCGCCCAGCGCGCAGCAGACGGCGATGAATTGCCAACGTAGGCCGGTCCGCAGTCGTTGCAGTACTTCAGGATTGAGCCGACACAGTGAGCAAATAGCTTTATGATGCATTACTCCATGCAGACATAATGGCCCCTGCAGAGAGCCTGAGTAGTCCGGTATGCACTGTTCGCTGTGTAAGACCCACTTCTATCCTATAGGTCCACACCCGCATCGCCAGCAAAGCAACTTACGCCCCACGAGACTAAATGTTACAGAACGGCAAATCAGTTTACTGAACATCGAAGAGTTCTTTCGAATTCATTCCCAGTCTGTTAAGTACCCTTCGATTCCACCGAGGTCCTTGCCCACTGATCGTCCGACCGAACTTAGCGATCGCATAAAAGAGGGTGCTTTTGGACCTACATAAATGTCATCCCTCCGTAATCTTGATCACTTCACTGCTGGTACATTGTTCTAAACACCTTTGGATCGATCTAGCGAAGTCAAGTTTGGCCATCCAGATTTAGGTTTTCCGTGATTTCCCTAAATGGTTCCAGGAAAATGCTGAGATGGTTCCTTCACAAGGGCACAACCGATTTTCTTCCTCATCCTTGAAATATGCCGAGCTTGTGATCCTACTCTAATGACTTCGATGTCAGCGGGACGTTAAATCCCAATCTTCTTTCTTTTCTTCCTTCTACGTTCGGATTTTGTGTTCCAATTTTCACGAACGTTAATCCAGAATGTGAGTGTAAGGAGCCGTATGGCTTAACATAGGAATGTCTCGTGCAAGAAATTAGAAAAATCCCTTCTACATTCCTGACATCCATTAGTATAATGCATGTGGATGGCTCTCAAACTGTACACAAAAGTCTGAAGCCGGGAGACGGCCTGGAATTTTTTCCTTTATATTGATTTGATTTGATATTGACAGGAAAGCTAAAACAGCTTTGGTCCAACCCGCCACTGCCAGCACCGAAACCAAGTACCGCTCCCTGTATATCTAGTAAAGCCAACAAATGCCCTTAAATAGTTCAAGGAGTTCCTTTACCAGTTTTCGTTAGATACAGCTTCTTCAGGTCTAGTTGTCCCGAAAATTCTGTATCTGTTGCTCCCCAATGCCATGCATTCGAAGATTAGGTGTGATGCAGTTTCTTCACCCCTATCACAGATCCTACATTTAGGGTCTTCTTCCATTATACTCATTGTATGTAGGTGTTTTTTGAAATTCCCATGGCCGGTCATCAGTCCAGTCATGAGTTTAATCTCTTTCCTGTTCAATCCCAGAATTACAGAGTTTCTTTTAAAACACGGCTTAGGCATCATTACCTTACCATGTTTTTGTTTATAGATCTTGGTCCAGTATTCTACGTGCTGTTTCCTAAGCCAATTCCGTAGTTCTAGTTTGATCATAGCCTTGCTGATTCTCAGGGCAGGTACCGATCCAATGAATGGAGTCTTGGCCTCCATCCTGGCCAACTTGTCGGTTTGTTCATTGCCACAGATCCCTGAGTGGTCAGGAACCCACACTAGGTTTACCCTATTGCTTCCACCTAGCTTCACCAGAGCCTTATGGCATTCTGTAACAATCTTAGATCTCGTTGCAGGAGTTGCCAGTGATTTCAGGGCCGTCTGGTTGTCTGAATAGATGTAGATGCTATGGTCTTTGCAGCACCTACGCATATTCTCCTCCAAATGTGCGCAGATTGCAGCAATTTTAACTTGGAACACTGAGGCCAGTTTTCCTCTAGTTGATGCCCTCCAGTCTAGGCTGAACCCTGTACACCCCTGCCCCAGCACCTTGGTCTGATTTCGACCCTTCGGTGAACCAAACAATGTCCCCCATACGGTGTCAAACTGTTTTTTCCCACTGTTCTCTGCTTCCAATGATTACATTGTAAGGCCTGTCGAAGCAGTTGGGAGTAATTATAGTCGTCCGGCAATTCCCCAGCCATTCCTATATTTACCTCACTCATTATCTTAGTGTGTGATTCTGGATATTCCAATGAGATCCAGTTCTTACCAGTTTTAAGTCTGTATGCACCAGCTGCTGCCTCCATCTTGACCCAAAGGTGTAGTGGAGGCATGCCCAGCATGGCTTCCATCCCAACAGTCGGTGTGCTGCTAATTCCGCCTGTTATGACTAAACAGGCCAGTCTCTGCACCTTAGCAAGCTCCTTAGCTGCAACTCACTGTTCTACCTATTTACACCACACTACCGCCCCATAGGAAATCCTAGGTCTAACCACTGTGGTGTATATCCAGTTTTTGCCACAAGCCCTTCTGGTACTCACTAGAGTACCTTTCACCTTGGAGCAGATGCTCTTAATGTGAGGGGTCCATGTTAGTTTCTCATCTAAGGTTGCCCCTAGATATTTCACTATCCCCTTCACAGGTAGAGTTTCATCGAAGAGCTTTAGTGGCAAAAGCATTGTCTGAAATTTAGTTCCTCAATGTTCACCAATAGATTCCACAATAGAGGGGACAGAACTTCTCCTTGTGAACAACCTCTAGCGGTGTTAATTACCATATTTTCATTCATCATGGGAGCCTCTACCTTCCTTCCGCTAAGCATGGCTCTAGTCCACATGTAGTAGTCCCTAGGTCATGCACCTCTGCTGCCCTTACCATGGAATCGAACCTCGTATTACTGAACGCCCCCTCGATGTCCAGGAAGATGCAGAGGGCTATTTCTTGAATGTGAAGTACTTTCCCAAACCTACCAACGAGTTGGTGGAGAGCTGTCTCACATGATTTACCTGGTTGATATGCATGTTCGTTTGAATGTAGAGGGGCAATAGTTAGCCTCCTCTCCCCAACATTTACATTAACCAGCTTTTGCAATTTTTTAAGAATGAAGGAGGACAGACTGATTGGTCTCATACCCGTGGCCTTGGTATGATCAGTTCTCCCAGGCTTTGGAATGAAGACACCTTTCACTGCTCTCGAAGCATTGCGAATGATTCCTGCTGCTAGGCTAACCATGAATAACCTCTTAGGACTCTTATGAGATTATCTCCTTCCTGTTGCAGGAGAGCTGGAAAGATTCCATCTGGGCCAGGTGACGTGAATGGTTAGAATGCTCCCACCGCCCATTGGATTTTATTGAAGTCCACACACTCCTTGGCCGATTCCTAGCCTTATCTTCGAGTGCCTGATAACCATTGTCTCTCCAGGATCACATTCTGGTCTACGTTATCCGCCAGAGCATATCGAGGAAAGTGAGTTTTGAGGAGCAGTTCCAGTGTCACACGTGCTGTCTTTGTTTATTCCCCATCCTCCTTCCACAACCTACCTCCTGGATTCGTTGGTATTCTAGTGAGGATTCTGTGAAGTCTGGCTTGAGCAGCAGTGCTCTCCACTTCCTCACAGAATGCCTTCCAGGATGTCTCCTTTGCTTGTCTAATTGCAAGGTTGTAATTGACAAGGGCCTCACGATATTTTGCCCATTTTCCTTTGCATCTCGTAAGGTTAAAAAATCTTCGGATCTGTTTTCTTTGCGTTTCCAAGTTGTTGTTCCACCAAGGCACACTCCTATTTGTGTGCTTCTTGGTGATTGTGCAGTTGTCCTGGTATGAGGTCACTATGGCAGAGGTAACAGCCTCTGCTACTTCCTCAAACTCTACAGGATTCCTTATCGAGGTTTTAATTTCCGATAGGCTTAAGTCAAGGTCCCTCCTATATGTTTCCTAGTCTGTTTTCCTGGGATTCCTATAGGCCATGGTTTGTCTGATTCCCATTTCAACCTTGTATTTAATGTACATGCGGTCCGATGTGGATGGTTCTAGTGCCACATGACATTGTTTTCCTCACACTACTGCATCCTAATGGTCTCTAAGTTCCTGGCGCAGAAACCCATCATTGGCATGAAAGAAATTTCATTTCTTACATAGATGCATGTTCTGGAGTTTCTTAGATTTCTAGCATAAATCAGCTTACCTCCAGTGCCAAGGCCCGATACGCCTCCTTTATATAAGTAGGGTTTTTGTATCAGGGCTATGTCCATTTGCTGTCTCCCCAGGCAGCGGCTCAGGGCAGCAGTGGCCCCTTTACTGTGCTGCAGATTAATCTGCAGAACCTCCAGTCTCCGTCCTGCTGCCATCATTGCCTCTGAGGTCTTTGATTACCCTGACAGTGACCTGCAAGAACACTAAAAACAATTTCAGGTCTTGCCCTCGCGTCGCCGTAAGGGACTTCTCTCCGACCTCCACAACCAGTGTGTGTCCTTCTGGTACACCCCTCTGGTTAATTACTCTTCAATCCTCTGTCGAGGCTTTTGGGTTCTGGACCCCTATTTCCCCGAACAGAATGTTTGGAGAGACATCCTTAAGAATCATTGGTATTCATATTGATACCTTTGCAGTCTTAAGAAGCTCCATTGACATCTTGACCAGTAGCTTCGCATCCTCCCATGGGGATATCATGGGCACCTTGTCCTTAAGCCATTCCACTGCGTGCACCTCCTCACAGACAAAAATGAGGGCACCACGATCTAGATAGACCCTCCTGAAGTTGCGTCCTGGACCAGCGACCCTCCAATCTTTCCAAAGAGGGCCATCTGTACAAGTTCCTCCTGCTGTGAGGTGATGGCTACCATTGGATAGCCTTCCTAGATAACTGCCATCTTAAAAACTGAGACTGCAGTACTATAGGTCTGTTTCCCTATTTCTTGCTTCGGCTGTTTCAGGGCTTGCTTATCCAGGGAGGAGGGAGTCTTAGATTCCTCCATTATCTTCTTGATACCTGTCTTAGACATTTTGGGGGTCTGCATATCCCATTCAACCAGACGGTTTTTTCTTGGGGGTCATGGGTTCAAGCCCTTTTAATTCCCTCTACTTGTGTTTGGGAAGCCATTCATTCCCTTCCTTTTGTCTCTTTTCCCTGAGGAGCTTCCTCCTCTGGGCCCCAGAGAAGGCTTTAATCTTGATCTGGTTCAACTTCTTAGTTACAGTTCCCACTTATGGCTCAGTCTAGACCCTGATTCAGTAGTGTGAGTGCATTCGATCAGTCCTGACCCCGATGTTTGGGTGTCTGAGGTCTAAGTTTGCTCCATCAGTTTGTTTTAATTTTTTTTTTTTTTTGTTGTGTCCATCTTGATCCCACGAGATTTGGGGATCTACACAGTCTACACCACGAAAACCTCATGCAGTGTAAGGTTACTTGCTCAGGAAGGTCGCCTGGTATCCCTGAGGCTCCGTTCGCTACACATCTTCCTATGTGCCATGCACCCCTCGGCATGGATTGCATCACACCTTGGGTGGGTAAGGAGGACAGGACGTTGTGGGACACTCTGAGTCCGATCCATCAGCTAAGGCCTTTCCAGCAGTAGGTCCTCTATCTTTGGCATAGTCCTCAGCTTATAGAGGATACGCAAGCCTCTCCATCCGCATGGACAGTGCTTCGTCAAGATGGTGTCCCCTGGAGAGGTTCATTTATATTACGTGCTGCCAGTTAACTTACGATAATAACAATGATCCAGTTCGTGCTATGTGTATGATAATTTGGCAGTCGTCTAGGATCAGATGCCAAATTAGTCAACGTTCTGCGCATGCGTTTATCTGTACAGTTTCCAGGGGAATGCAATATACAGAAACTCAGATATTGTGCAGTAGCATGAAAGAAATATATTCCACAGAAAATCTGTTTCATGTCCAGTCCTTGGGGTGAGCAGCTGCTCCTCAAGGCAGGAGAATCAGCTGTGGTCAACGGCATCAGGATGCATCACTGACATGTAATGTGTCTCCACAGGGCATGTGGCCCGAAATTGAAGAAAACGTGATATGATGATCTCTCCATTGTAAAAGATTCCAGATTAGTTCTTCATTCGTATCACGTGAAAAAGACTGAATAACCAAAGATAGGGTGCCATTCTAAAGCTGTAGCGTGGAATGTCAAAATTTGAATGTGTTAGGTGTGCTAGAATATCTAAAAGGCTCAATCTCGATATTCTGGTAGTCAATGAAGTGAAATGGAAAGAAGATAAGGATTTCTGTTCAGATAAGGCAATATCAACACCTATGGGAAATTTTATAACAATATTAGGATTCGTTATGAACAAGAAGGTAGGACAGAGAGTGAGTCATTTTGAAAAGTTTCATAGTATTGTACTCGTCAGAATCTGCAGCACACCAACACCAACCACAGTAGTACAGTAGTTTGGTATACATGGGTACGTCGCAGGCGAAAGACGAAGAGATAGACAAAGTGTGTGAAGACACCACACGGTTTATTCAGTATGTAAGGGAAGATAAAAATGTAATGATCATGGGGGATTGGACGTATTAGGAGAAGAAATTGCGGGAGAGTGCGTGAATGATGAGAGAGACTACTTGGGATCTGCTATAAATTTCGGCTAGTGATAGCAATTACACTGTGAAAGAACGAGATGGAAAAGGCCTGGAGGCACAGGAAACTCTTTGTATCTTCAGTGTTTGCTGTTCATAGCTATCGAACTATCTGCCATTACTTATATGCTAACCGCTTCTAACCGTGCAAAGCTGGATTTGAATTACTTGAATGTATTCTTGTGCTGCACCTCTGGTGTATGCATGATCAAAGCCAGGCGTGTTAGTCTTAAACTCACACACAAACTACCAAGTGTGGTGGCGCAGGGGTGAGACAGTGAAGTTCCCTTCCCTTTTCAGGGCCGCAGTTAATGATTATCTCTATTAACATACGAGGCATAAAGCCAGACAAAGAAAAACTACTGAAAGGAGTATGCAGTCAACAACAGTGTACACACAGGAGATACACAGAAGTTGTACCATGCGCAGGGCAAAAATAAATGGAATGCGTCTCGACACTGAAAGACCATATGATAAATATGGAAGTGCCGTATTTGTATACCCAGATATCCAGATTTATCCAAAGAAGTTAGGGAGGAAAACAAGATCGCAATCCTCCCTCTAAAAACAGCTACTTACACTATTTGATTACACATAGTGCTAAATTCACTTTTAACAAAGCACCCTGTTTTCAAAATAAACATGGTGATTTCAACAGCAATAGTACTGTTTGGGGCTGTTATCATGAAGATGAGAATGGGACTGCACTACAAGAATGGGCAGAAATGAGCCACCTAACCTTAACCCATGACACAAAACTACCCTCATCTTTTAACAGCGGCCGATGGATGCAAGTCTACAATCCTAAACTCGTATTTGCCAGCAGGAGTATCAGCCAACAATATGTGAACTCTGTATGTTCCGCAATACCCCACAGCGTAAATCAATAATTTGCCAATTATTTGCTGACATGAGACCTTAGAAAGTATCTTTTCGGAGGACATCTAATTTTAAGAAGGTAAACTGGTCAAGATTTGCAGAATTGTTGGACGTATAAGTATTCTCCTATATAACCAGCACCCGGATGCTATTACACCATTACCACGGTATGCTCCAGAATGTCTGTGCTTCGTGGCTGTCGAACATCGTATATCCCTGGGCTTACATCAGGCCAAGCCACCATACTCGTAAAACACAGCAACTTATTTGAAGAAAATCTTTTCAGTGAAGCGATCTTGGAAGCAGGAGACAATCTTATTTCCACTGTAAGGGGATAAGCGGATAAAAACTATAGAAAACTTGAATCTGGGAAGAGACAGCCGTAAAGCTGGAGATTTCTGACCAACCTACGCATTGATCCAACTAAGACCACTGAAAATCACAGTACCACTACCAATAAAATAGCACACCAATTAATGCTGAACGGAAAGGCAATCCACAAACCACAAAATCTGAAATTGCAAAGAGAAGAGCAAGAGGAGAGTAGCAACCTCACAACTTCATTCAGCATGGAAGAATTAGAGACGGTTATCGAACAGAGCAAAAATGGAAACTCAGCTGGCTTGTACAATATACGAACAGAGCAAGTTAAACCCTTTTGGCTTAACAACAAAGAAATGAATTCTCCAACTTTTCAACAACTGTGTGAGCAGAAGCCATATAGCAAAGACATGGCGAAAGAGTCGAGTAATTGCTTTACCGAAACCAAGAAAGAACTTTAGACCAGTCGCACGACTAAGTAACCTTTACAAATTGCTGAAAAGATTGATTGTAAATAGCCTGCCACCTGTAGTTGAACACTTACTTGTACCTCAGCAATCTCGATTTTGACCTGGAAAATGTTGTACTACTAGGCAGCTGCTAAATCTCACAAAACTTATAGAATATGGGATTGAAGCTCGTAAGGTGACAGCAGTGGTATTTGTGGACTCGTCAGCAGCGTATGGTACTGCCAGTCACTAGGTACTAGCGAGGCCTACAACCTGACCAAGGAATTTAGGGTAACTAGGTTCATCGCCACTCATTTGCAGGATCCCAGGATCTTCGTCGACTTCCAAGATCAACGCAGCCGATGGAGACTACAGAAAACGGCCTTTTGCAATGACGTCTGCTGGCTCCAATTCTGTTCAGTGTATAAACAAATTAACAGCTCATAACAGCCAATAGCAGGGAGCTTCTTATATGCCGATGTCCTTGCTTTAGGCACCCAGAGCACAGATTTTGAATCAATGGAGAACGCCCTCACGAGCGTCCTTAAACAACTTTCCAGATACAACAACACCAGTTTAAACCAAATCTCCAAAGACACAAATATGTGCTTTTCGCCCGAGAAACGGGGAAGCTAGTAACAAATTAAAGACGGTATTGTCAGCTATTGAACTGGAATACTGATAGACCCCAAAATATCTAGGAGCGACACTTGATAGATCTCTTACTTTCAAGAAATCGCTTCATGAAGTACAAATCAAAAGTTTCACCGGGAACAATCTTCTGTGGAAGCTGGTCGGAACATAGTGGGGTAGACAACTTGAAGCTATACGAACCTCTGCAATGGCACTACGATATTCTGTGGCAGGGTATGCATGTCCTGTTTGGTATAGCTCAACATATGCCAGACAGATGGACGTAGATCTGCGTGAGACTTGCAGAATCATACACGTTGCTTGAAACACACTGCAGTCGAATGGCTTTACCACCTAACAGGAATAGCACTACCTCCTGCTCGAACAGAAATAGCCACGACAAAAGAAGGAAAGAATGTGGAGCGGGAGAGAACGCTTCCTCTGTATGCGCACCAATCGCACCCGCAACGAGTGGAGTCAAGGAGGAGTTTTCGAAGAACATCGACAGCACTTAGGACCAAGCTGAAGAGCTATGTTGCATGCATGGAGGGCTACGATTTACCATCCCTCTGGCTGGAATACAGTTTCAGAAACTTTACACCTTGGTTATCATGAGAAATGGACAACTTGGAAGTCCCTGAACAGACTGAGATCTGGAGATAGCATATCAGAGGTGCATTTGGCAAAATCAAGATGATATTCAGTCCCACTGTTGAGAAGACCGAACTATTCATGATGTGCTTCAATGACGACTGTGTCCAGCCCCCTGCGCAGAAGATGAACTTCACCAAGGTGCAGAAAATGAATTGGAAGTGGCCAAGTTATGGGCAAAAATAATGTAGTCATAAATGTGTATATAAAATGTATGATTCTGATATGAGAGTAAATGAAGCTTCTTGGGTAGCGGCAGGTTGATGCGGTTTTAACGTGCTCCACGATAGAGGCAAGGCCGCATTTGCGAGGCATATGACACAAAAAATGCTCCGTTCTGGAAAAACTACATTTTTCCAGTTTGCATCGAAAGCCGTTCTCCAAGGAGGCGTCGGAAAACCTGTGCAGATTTCGTAATTGCTCCACTCGCGTGGAACCCATGACCCAGATATCATCTGCGTAACCGACGCAAAAGAGAATATATCATAAATCACCTGCTCCAAATATCACTGCTATATTCCTGGCGCAGATGAAATTTTAAAGGGCAAGTTATTAAAATGGTAAAGGCCAAACGGGGTGTGGAGCACCAAGAAACTCGAAGCAGTGGTGTCGATGGTAACTGCGAATATGCGTCGCGAAAGTCGATGCGTGAAAGATACTGGCCCCCTATCAACTTTGTCAACTCTTCTGGCAGTGAAGTTAAACGCAAGTCTGCAACACATTGTTCGTTGACCGTCTGTCTAAAATCACTGCAAAGATGTATCGCGCAGTCTAGATTTTGAATCACCACCAAAGGGGAGGCCCAGTGACCGGTCGGAGGGGAGAAAAGACGCCGTTTGCCACGCATATGGAACTTACCATCAGTCAATTACTGACAAGTACGTTCCCTGCCGCTGGTAAGCTAAGAGGGGATCGGACAAACGCCGATATTCTGATTTGGACATTGGTGTCATATACTAACTGCACAATCACATCTCTAATTACCGATTCCGCATATAAGGTAGCACATTGGGGACGCTTAAACCAACACTTGCGTGAAATACCACTAAGGTCGGCGATCCAGACAACATATGATTTCCCTGGGCGCTTGTGGTTCTGGTTAAACAGTAACATTATGACCATTGGGTTTGATGTCCAAAATTCTGCGTGAGCAACTGTCGGAGTATTGAAAGGTACGTTTCACTGCCTTGGTGGAGGGCTTCAAATTTTGCATCGTTTCGTTCAACCTTGTAGAGCTGGACGAAAATAACAAGGAAATAGAGCTGGATCGACGAAATGCCGTACCTGGCAGCAAGAACAGGCGCAGGGAATTCTCCCACCTTTCTGCAGACTCGTCGAAGTTAGCGAACGGCGTCGGGGTCGTCGGGAAGAAGTCTTCGCTGCAGTCACCTGGGCTGCCGCCAGCGCGGCGAGAGAATAGTGCAGTTTTGCATTCTTTTTTAGCAGTTGCTGCATATTTTGTTGCTGCTCCTGGAGCGGTAACTGCTCCTACTAGCATTGCAAAAATCCTAGGACCACGTATTAACACTATAAAAAGAAAGATAGCTTCGCAAACGTAAAGAACAATCTAATCGCTATTTTTGTACCTGTACAGCACATGACAATGCCGAGAATCATTGTGACGGTACTTACTCAATTTGTATGCAGAACATGTTATGAGGAATGCGAGGCTAGATGAAGGAGAAACAGGAATTAAAATAGCTGGAATAAATGTAAACAACCTCAGGTACGCGGATGATACGATCCTGTTGGCAGAAAGTGAAGAAGAATTGAGAACACTCTTACTGAAGGTGAAAGACGAAAGTGAAAAGACCGGTCTTATGCTAAATGTGAAGAAAACGAAAATTATGGCAACTACACCTACCAATTCGTGGGATATAGCAGGAGAAACCATGGAGGTAGTGACCACATTCAGTTATCTCGGTTCCCAGATATCTGCTGATGACGACTGCAGCCATGAAATCCGGAGACGCCTGTTGCTCGGTAGACAGGCGATGTCAAACCTTGACAAGGTTATAAGGTCAGAGATATAACACTAGCAACAAAGATCCGTATTGTGAGGACTATGGTCTTTCCAGTTGTGATGTATCGATGTGAGGCCTGGACCATTATAAAGGCTGAACGGCGAAGAATTGACTCCTTCGAATTGTGGTGTTGGAGGAAACTTCTTAGAGTTCCATGGACTGCAAAGAGAACCAACAGATCAATATTGGAGCAAATAAAACCAGAGTTCTCCCTGGAAGGTCTAATGTTAAAACAAAAGCTGACCTACTTTGGACACACAATGCGAAGGTATGCCTCGCTGGAAAAACATTAATGCTGGGGAAGATTGAAGGAACTAGAAGAAGAGGACGTCAGAGGATGAGATGGATCGATGGCATCACAGAAGCAATGTGTTCCAACCTGGAAGGTCTACGGGAGAAAGTGCAAGACAGGAAAAAGTGGCGTGATTTGGTTCATGGGGTCACGAAGAGTCGGAACCGACTAAACGAATAGAGAGAGAGAAACCGTAGTTAAGTATTTTATAAATATAATTAGTATAAAACATACAGTTAATGTTCTTGAAACAACTGATACGCAGCGATAATTTAAGAGTAGCATCATTATTTAATGTCTATGAAAATGAAAAAGGATCGAAAGAGACGCGATTGTACGGCCGAAGAGGAAGGACGTACTTAATGGTACACATACTGTTTTGTTTCGCGATACGGAAGGGAGCCATTGAGCGGCTACACATATTTTATGTAAGTTATTCGTATTTCTGCTAAAATAAACTTGTTATTATTATCACAAAATGAATTTTTTTGTAATAGTTGTCACCTCAAATCCTCGCAGTGGCTAATTATTTTTAATAAGCATTTTTTCAATTGTGCTGCGAGAAGCTCATCTTTCGATGCCGCCTCTGGTCGGCCATTACGCGCCGAAGTATTAATTTATTTTTCAAAGTGTTAACAGTAAAAGTAAATGCGAGAGATTTCGTTGTAAGAACCTTTGTAAATTGCAACAGGTAATTAATTTGCGTTAAAGCTTATTTTTTAAATTATATAGATTCCATGAGTTCAGTAAGTTTTATCTTGGCCGCTCCACGGCAACAATTGAAATTCTCTCGAGCCTTGCTTTGCAATCAATAAATAGAAATTAACAAAATTACATTCACTTCAGTTAACGGCAACTATATTTTAGTCACCGCGTTCAAAATCTAAAGTTGGTACATGAATAACAGCGGCCCTTCAAGAACCCGTCTCATATTAACTTATGCACGTAAGTAAAAGTGATAAGAAAAGACAATTTCCCTGAGAGAAAGAATCATGCACTAACAAAAGAAAAATACTCATGCTGATAAATTAAAAAATAAAAATATATAAAATATATATGTAATTTTTTTTTGTATATAACGTAACAAATGGCACCGACGTCACACCATCACTGTTCGCTAGCATGAAACTACACTAGCCGATGGTGGCTCGATTACCTAGCCCGGCAGCTGAAGACCATAAGAGGGAAAGAAACCATGACATGCGAATCTATCTATGGGGACAAACACGAAACACGACCAGCGCGAGCGGCTGAACAATTAAACACGTGGAAACACAGTACGGCGCGAGACAAAGGCCAGGTCCGAGGTAATTGAAATCAATGTAAGAACGGTTAGATTCTAGCCAGTCGCCACTGACATGTAGGCCCTATTCACACGGAGATACACAAGTCTCCGAGCGACTGAGATACTGTGCAATAGAGGTGGGTCGTTCACGAACTAATGCGTCCAAAGAAACGGTTCACCAAGATGAACGGAACGAGCGAGGAACGAATTCTAAGGGACGATCTTTCATAGTTCACTTCGATCGCGGCTTTCTACTTATAGTTCCCGGGAACAGGAAACGGTCGGTCTCGTTCCCGCAACGACACGTCGGCCGGTCTCGTTCCAGCCTCAGTCCCGTTCCCGTCTCTCTCGGTCTCGCTCGGCCGGACTCGTCCTTCGCGTGGCCAATAGCTGCAGTTCCACTATCGACTGCTCATAGTTCAGTATCGAGTTGTCGTTCGTTCCGTTCGCTTCGCACACCCATTCTAGATCCGTTTCAAATCTTTTCTGAACTCTGAACTTCTGGTTCTTTTCGTATTCTATCCAGCGTCCACGACCGGTAATTAAAATGTATTTTATGATTATGTAAATTACATAAAAATTACGCGGTATGTAATACGTACATCTTTTCAGGTAACAAAACGGCGTATCAGCTTACTTCAGATTTTTTGTAGATCTTCAGATTTTATCGTACTTCTGCTTGTAATGTGAAAGCGTAAAGAAGGTCGATTTTAAGCCAGCAGAAGAAATACTTGTAAAAAGGCAAGATTTTGTGTTATTACACATGCAAAGGACGTCGGCACGGCACACATGAGTGGCCATTTTCCGTCTTTTTTTTATCCAAGGTACAAGAATATGTTCATTGTTGTGGAAGACAGACCAACTCACAACCGAATGAAGTCCGCGCTTCGTAATCGAGTGTGTGGTGTCACACTTTTGTAAAGAGAATATAATAACTCCTATAATATTATTTCAGTGGTACAGGGTGGCACACGAAAAATCGGCCCCGAGTACAAGACTGCTCCTTATCGCTTACCAATCGTCGTCTTTTGTTTTGAAGTTGCTTGCAATAGCTTATTTGTTATTTCTTCACTGCCTAATTATTACATGTTTATCTATTCTGCTCGTATCGGTCAACAAATCGTGCGTAATTGGCGAGCAGTCTGTACTCGGGACCGGGTTTTTCGTGCGCCACCTTATATTCTATCACTCCGATCAACCACATAACGCTACAGTTGGCTAAACGAGATGTTTTGCAGAATCATGAAAATTACAAGTTTGTGAGAATTCTGTTATGAATAAAAACTCTGTACTCCAGGAGGTAGGCAAATGCCCCCTCTTTGCGCCTTCCGTCTTCAGTCACCTATGCTACTAATTTTCAATTTTTCATAAGAACCATATACCAAGCACAATGAACGATGAACGAGTAAAAATGAACTGTTCCCAAAAAAAAGCGATCAATAGTGAACTAGTTCCCAAGGATGAACGACTTTGCCCATCTCTAATGTGCAACCAAGAGACCCGGCATGTATAATTAGGTGGGCCTTTGAAAGGCATTCACCTATCTGTATATTAAATGATCAACTTATGAGATGAGACCTATTCTTTGAAAGACATTTGTTTTATATAATTTACGTAACTGTAAAGATGTGCATCTAGCGCGGACGCTAATACATCGATTGTGCAGTCAAAGAAACATTTTAACAGAAGCTGAACTGAACGTTCCGCTTCGATCTAAATAAAAGATGACAGTAAAAACTTTTGTAGATCTTCAGATTTTATCGTACTTCTGCTTGTAATGTGAAAGCATAAAGAAGGTCGACTTTAAGCCATAAAAGTGAGCGGTCTTGCCAGCGTGCAGACAACATTATTAATTAATAAAATTCGAGTAAATTATGTTCGATACTGTAAACCGGCGAGTTATTGTTATGAAGGTGTTGAACGGTGCAAGAATCGTCTTGAAGGAAGGAGAAAAGTAATGACTGTAATTTGTGACAAAAACGTGAACCAAGGAGACAGCACAGGGCAGGCTGAAGTCTGATCGCACCATACAGTTAGAAAAGTACTTATGTAAGTTATACTGTTTATAAATAATCCCTAATTGCTTGTGAGAATTCTTGAATATATTTAGTGTTTACCAGATTTCTTATTCTATTCTTTTCCTTTATATTTTTTTACCTCCATGTCATATTATTTTTGTAAATATCAAACAGCCTTTACTACAGCAGAGAATACTGCGGCATCGTGGTCGTAGACAGAAGGCCGCTCCTTGTCTTCTATACAACTCATAGCTGCCCCATTTATTAATGATTTCATTTGCAAGTGCAATTTTTTTATTGTTCATTGTTAAAGATCCCTTAGGTGATTATAAATTTCAGACTGATTACGTAAAGAAATCCGGGTTCTTCTTTTCCAAATAATAGAAGCCTTTGCGTAATCAAAAGGCTAGCCTCCTTCTGACAACGATCAAGAGACGACCAGAAGACGGACGTCTTCGATCGCTTTCGTGTTTCCCTTGGCAAAGTTGTGCTAAACTGGTAACACGACACTCTAGCATGAAACACAGATTTAAATTGAAAGAATTGAAATATATTTAACTTATTTTGTTTTTTCTTTTATCATACTAGACGTTCCAGGGTCGCCGTGGCTTGGATACTACGCGACCCGACGTGCTAGTCGCCCAGTCTGCCAGCCGCAATCGTACCATTGGGTTGCGCAATGTGCGAACAAATGTTTAATTTCAGATTCGTGGGAAAAGAGGAGATATATACGGAACTACAAAATTACAAACTGAAAGCGTATTCAAGGAAGTAGGCACGAAGTAGCCAAGGAGGTTGATCTGTCAGGTAAGTTCATGATCAGTAACTAAAAATTTTAGTATAAAATAAATACGCCCTACATATCACGCTTTAAGATACATTTTATTGAAAAACTAATCAACGATTTGTAAGCACCCACCATACAATGAATGTAATAAATACGCAACTAAAACGTTTTTAATTACATATTAATACGAAAATAAAAACGTACAGAAATTTGTTTACAAGTTTC
The DNA here is from genome assembly GCF_021461395.2 of Schistocerca americana. NCBI lineage: Eukaryota > Metazoa > Arthropoda > Insecta > Orthoptera > Acrididae > Schistocerca > Schistocerca americana. The sequence goes on along the minus strand of NC_060119.1, from coordinate 332,520,346 downwards.
ACATAAATGCACATTCCACATAAAAATTTGGTAAAGAAAGACAATCCTGATTATTGTTGGTGCAGTACTTCCGCTGCCATAGGCGGGAAGCCAAGGTATCGGAAGGTAATAGGCTAAATCAATAGACTGAGGATGCAGTGCAATGTCTTTCCTTGGCTGGATTCTTACTGTTGGCGTTTCGAAGTTGTTGCATTGTTGTTCACCACAACTATATTGGATACCCTCATGTTTTCGAATGAAATCATGCGGTATGCACACGTACTTTATTATGTCAGCACTCTTTCTGTAGTTCGAGAACGAATAGAACTGCTCAGGGCTTGGAACTTCTGTGGCAGCATTCCAAATAGGCATTCGACAGATTTTCTTCCTCTGCTTAATCTACGATAATACATTCTATTCACATTATCTTGTGGGTACGATGGCATCATGTAGCTTGACAATGGAAAGCACCATCTCCTACAAACTAATGACGAAAATTATATGAATTTTCATCATCTGGTAATCTCGAAGGGAATGGCAAGTTTAATCTTCTATTTGTAATCCAGTGCTTGGTTGCTGAAGCACGAAATATCCTTCTGTCACCATTTCTACCTGCATAATCAGTTTCAGTGACAATACTTAGCCATCTGCATCACTGCTTGCCAACAATACCGTGGAGTAGTAACTGTTTATAACTGAAATTAGTTGAATCCGTCCCAGATAATTTTTCAATGCGGATATGTTTCCCGTCCAATGTACCCAAGCAAGTAGACACCTTGTAACCTACAATTTATATTAATCTCGATGTAAAGATGAACCCATAACTTTCTCACTTTTCTTCTTCTGCACCGGCGGTAATAATAATACTGTAACATAATTTGATCATCACTAATAGTCACTGGACATTGTACTACTGGGCACACGGCACACAAAAAAGCGCGCTACATACGTTCTTTGCCCATAGCCAATGAAATTGCGTTATTTTCTATTCACACCGCAAGTAACTTGACAGTACAGGAGACCCTATCTTGCCTGTGTGAATGTAATTGGTTACTTGAGTCGTCCAGTCTCCCAGTCTCTTGGTTGTCAGGTAGCTGGAGACCTGATTTGAGTATCCCCGTGTGCATAGGCCCGTAAACACCTGCGGTAATGGTTCTGCCCAAATAATGCGTGGCGTCCGTAACAGCTCACCGCATAACTTTGCTGCGAGACCCACGCCAGTTCATCTATATCGATGTCTGCTCTCAGGGAGACTAACAATATACAATTAAAATAAATTGTTTCTCTGTCTGCTGCTTTTCTTGTGTAAAATGAGATGTACAGTTTGAAGGCAGCCACCACAGCGCTCTTCTATCCGCGACGCCGGAAATCGCTCTAAAGTTTCGGTCTCCCGCAAAAATTACGTAAAGCTTCTTGAAGTCACTTATGGTATAGTATAGTTCTCTACCTCTGAATTTCGTTCTTAATTTTTGTTAGGGAGAAAATTACTTCTTTTCTTGAAATAAGCAGTTTTCGCATGCCAGAAAGTTTCCTATTTGAGAACTGGCTTTCTCTAGACTTTGATAAACGGAAGTGGCAACGCAGTGGGAGCCGACAATGGAGCAATTACCAAATAACCACATCACTTTCTTTCAGATCTGTTAAAAAAGATCCTGCGGAAATTAGACAGAACCAGCAATTGCTTTTTTTTCAAATTCTTTTTATCTTTACTGACTGAGTACCCGGTAATCTTCTATTAACCCCTTTCCTCTTCCCCCTCTCTCTGTCAATTTCCTCCTCCTCACCCTCTCTGCTCACCTACTGCAAACCCCTACTCTCTCTCTGTTCCCCTCCTGCCCCTCTCAATCCATCTGCACCTACCCCACCCCACCTCCCAATCCAATTTCTCCTTTCTCTCTCTTTTTTTTTTTTTTTTTTGTCATCAGTCTACTGACTGGTTTCATGCGGCCCGCCACGAATTCCTTTCCTGTGCTAACCTCTTCATCTCAGAGTAGCACTTGCAACCTACGTCCTCAATTATTTGCTTGACGTATTCCAATCTCTGTCTTCCTCTACAGTTTTTGCCCTCTACAGCTCCCTCTAGTACCATGGAAGTCATTCCCTCATGTCTTAGCAGATGTCCTATCATCCTGTCCCGTCTCCTTATCAGTGTTTTTCTCCTATATCCAGTTCATACTACCTCTATCTCCTCCTCATTCACTCTCTCTCTTCCTCCTCCTATCCCTGTCCATCTTCTCACCCCTCTCGTTATCTATTTGCTCTTACCCTGCTCTTCCCTTTCTCTGTCCATTTCCTGCTCCTCCTTCCTCTGTGCATCTCCTCCTCCTCCCTTCCTCTGTCCATGTATCCCGCCCCCTCTCTCTACCCATCTCCTCCCCCCCCTATCTGTAGCCATCTCCTTCCCCCTCTCCATCTGTCAGTCTCCTCCACCCTTCTTTCTCTCCACTTCAGTAGCCCACCACAAAAGGAAGTTGCTGCTTCTTACCCACCCAGTACTTCTTTGCAGAAAGTAAATAATGTATATGCCAAGTTTGGTTTAAATCTATGCAGGGGTTAGGAGGAGCTTTGTCCACGTACAGAGTTGCACATACATTCTGTATACATTTAAAATATTTCGCTCATACTTGTACACTTGTTTTACCTGTATCTTCAGCATATTCCGCACTGCAGTTTCATTTTCACGCAGTTCTACGTTTATGACGTCATATCTCCAGAAATATGTGTCGTAATATGATATAATTTTCCTTGTACATCCAGTGGTATATGTGGGTAATGCCTGCGAAATGTGTTGCGGATAGAGTTGTAGTAAAGCAGTAATAAATTTAAATGTAATGCACGTTGCGCCGGTTCTTCACGCATCTCAAGGTTTATGACGACGTTTCTCCCAAAATTTGTGCCTGAGCCGTAGCAGCGTGGTCCATATCGATTCGGCCGCTGCTAAAATAATCTTTGATCGATGAGTGACACGGTGGTGGCGCCGCCGTCGAGACAGACATTGAGTCTCGCGTCGTCAAATAGTGCGCGCATGCTGTCAGGTGCTGCAGATAAGGAAACGAGCTGCGGTAGGCAGTACACGCAGGGCCACGTGTGTACGTGGCAGTTGGCCCGATCGAGGGAAGTTTGCGGCGTCTGCACACACACACACACACACACACACACACACGCACACACACACACACACACACACACACACAAAGGGGGAGAGAGAGAGAGAGAGAAGTTGTTTATGGCTCAGGACTGCTGGCTTCGTCGGCTGGTTGAAGGCAGATGATTCCGGATCGCTGAAGAAGGAGGGAGTTCGCTTCGGGAAGTAAGCGATTGTATTGACTCGGATGTGACAAAATGGTGCAATTGGCTCTGAGCACTATGGGACTTAACATCTTAGGTCATCAGTCCCCTAGAACTTAGAACTACTTAAACCTAACTAACCTAAGGACATCACATACATCCATGCCCGAGGCAGGATTCGAACCTGCGACCGTAGCAGTCCCGCGGTTCCGGACTGCAGCGCCTAGGACCGCACGACCACCGAGGTCGGCTCGGATGTGACACCTTGGCAGGAAGGGTTGCTGGTCGCTGGACGGGAATGTGGCCATATATTGAATCCCATTCAGATTTCGCTGAATGTTGAGAAAGCTTGGAGATGTGGTGGACGCAGTGCGGATTTATTTGCTCTGACGAGAACTAACATGATAATTGTATGACTTGTGTTGGAACTTGGAATGTCAGATCCCTTAATCGGGCAGGTAGGTTAGAAAATTTAAAAAGGGAAATGGATAGGTTGAAGTTAGATATAGTGGGAATTAGTGAAGTTCGGTGGCAGGAGCAACAAGACTTCTGGTCAGGTGACTATAGGGTTATAAACACAAAATCAAATAGGGGTAATGCAGGAGTAGGTTTAATAATGAATACGAAAATAGGAATGCGGGTAAGCTACTACAAACAGCATAGTGAACGCATTATTGTGGCCAAGATAGATACGAAGCCCACACCTACTACAGTAGTACAAGTTTATATGCCAACTAGCTCTGCAGATGACGAAGAAATTGAAGAAATGTACGATGAAATAAAAGAAATTATTCAGATTGTGAAGGGAGACGAAAATTTAATAGTCATGGGTGACTGGAATTCGAGTGTAGGAAAAGGGAGAGAAGGAAACATAGTAGGTGAATATGGATTGGGGGACAGAAATGAAAGAGGAAGCCGCCTGGTAGAATTTTGCACAGAGCACAACATAATCATAACTAACACTTGGTTTAAGAATCATGAAAGAAGGTTGTAAACATGGAAGAACCCTGGAGATACTAAAAGGTATCAGATAGATTATATAATGGTAAGACAGAGATTTAGGAACCAGGTTTTAAATTGTAAGACATTTCCAGGGGCAGATGTGGACTCTGACCACAATCTATTGGTTATGACCTGTAGATTAAAACTGAAGAAACTGCAAAAAGGTGGGAATTTAAGGAGATGGGACCTGGATAAACTAAAAGAACCAGAGGTTGTACAGAGATTCAGGGAGAGCATAAGGGAGCAATTGACAGGAATGGGGGAAATAAATACAGTAGAAGAAGAATGGGTAGCTTTGAGGGATGAAGTAGTGAAGGCAGCAGAGGATCAAGTAGGTAAAAAGACGAGGGCTAGTAGAAATCCTTGGGTAACAGAAGAAATATTGAATTTAATTGATGAAAGGAGAAAATATAAAAATGCAGTAAGTGAAACAGGCAAAAAGGAATACAAACGTCTCAAAAATGAGATCGACAGGAAGTGCAAAATGGCTAAGCAGGGATGGCTAGAGGACAAATGTAAGGATGTAGAGGCCTATCTCACTAGGGGTAAGATGGATACCGCCTACAGGAAAATTAAAGAGACCTTTGGAGATAAGAGAACGACTTGTATGAATATCAAGAGCTCAGATGGAAACCCAGTTCTAAGCAAAGAAGGGAAAGCAGAAAGGTGGAAGGAGTATATAGAGGGTCTATACAAGGGCGATGTACTTGAGGACAATATTATGGAAATGGAAGAGGATGTAGATGAAGATGAAATGGGAGATACGATACTGCGTGAAGAATTTGACAGAGCACTGAAAGACCTGAGTCGAAACAAGGCCCCCGGAGTAGACAATATTCCATTGGAACTACTGATGGCCGTGGGAGAGCCAGTCCTGACAAAACTCTACCATCTGGTGAGCAAGATGTATGAGACAGGCGAAATACACTCAGACTTCAAGAAGAATATAATAATTCCAATCCCAAAGAAAGCAGGTGTTGACAGATGTGAAAATTACCGAAATATCAGCTTAATAAGTCACAGCTGCAAAATACTAACACGAATTCTTTACAGACGAATGGAAAAACTAGTAGAAGCCAACCTCGGGGAAGATCAGTTTGGATTCCGTAGAAACACTGGGACACGTGAGGCAATACTGACCTTACGACTTATCTTAGAAGAAAGATTAAGGAAAGGCAAACCTACGTTTCTAGCATTTGTAGACTTAGAGAAAGCTTTTGACAATGTTGACTGGAATACTCTCTTTCAAATTCTAAAGGTGGCAGGGGTAAAATACAGGGAGCGAAAGGCTATTTACAATTTGTACAGAAACCAGATGGCAGTTATAAGAGTCGTGGGACATGAAAGGGAAGCAGTGGTTGGGAAGGGAGTAAGACAGGGTTGTAGCCTCTCCCCGATGTTGTTCAATATGTATATTGAGCAAGCAGTAAAGGAAACAAAAGAAAAATTCGGAGTAGGTATTAAAATTCATGGAGAAGAAATAAAAACTTTGAGGTTCGCCGATGACATTGTAATTCTGTCAGAGACAGCAAAGGACTTGGAAGAGCAGTTGAATGGAATGGACAGTGTCTTGAAAGGAGGATATAAGATGAACATCAACAAAAGCAAAACAAGGATAATGGAATGTAGTCTAATTAAGTCGGGTGATGCTGAGGGAATTAGATTAGGAAATGAGGCACTTAAAGTAGTAAAGGAGTTTTGCTATTTGGGGAGCAAAATAACTGATGATGGTCGAAGTAGAGAGGATATAAAATGTAGGCTGGCAATGGCAAGGAAAGCGTTTCTGAAGAAGAGAAATTTGTTAACATCCAGTATTGATTTAAGTGTCAGGAAGTCATTTCTGAAAGTATTCGTATGGAGTGTAGCCATGTATGGAAGTAAAACATGGACGATAAATAGTTTGGACAAGAAGAGAATAGAAGCTTTAGAAATGTGGTGCTACAGAAGAATGCTGAAGATTAGATGGGTAGATCACATAACTAATGAGAAAGTATTGAATAGGATTGGGGAGAAGAGAAGTTTGTGGCACAACTTGACCAGAAGAAGAGATCGGTTGGTAGGACATGTTCTGAGGCATCAAGGGATCACCAATTTAGTATTGGAGGGCAGCGTGGAGGGTAAAAATCGTAGAGGGAGACCAAGAGATGAATGCACTAAGCAGATTCAGAAGGATGTAGGTTGCAGTAGGTACTGGGAGATGAAAAAGCTTGCACAGGATAGAGTAGCATGGAGAGCTGCATCAAACCAGTCTCAGGACTGAAGACCACAACAACAACAACAACAACGTGTTGGAACTGTGTTTGGTCTGGCGTAATTCAAAGGTCACGCTCATGTCACATGACTTACTTTGTGTTCTGCCTTACGGCAGGTCTTGTCACAGGGGAAGCCTCGTCAGGGAGTCAAAAATGGTTCAAATGGCTCTGAGCACTATAGGACTTGACTGCTGAGGTCATCAGTCCCCTAGAACTTAGAATTACTTAAGCCTAACTAACCTAAGGACATCACACACATCCATGCCTGAGGCAGGATTCGAACCTGCGACCGTAGCGGTGGCGCGGTTCCAGACTGTAGCGCCTAGAACCGCTCGGCCACTCCGGCCGGTGTCAGGGAGTCAACCGCATGAGTGTCTAGGGAAGTGATTCCAGTGGCGGTTCCCCGTTGCCTTCCACTGATGATGATGAAATTATAATGAGGACAACACAACACCCATTTCCTGAGAGGAGAAAATCTCCGACCAAGCCGGGAATCGAACCCGAGCCCCTTGGCGTGACAGAGCACCGTGCTAACCACTCAACTATCGAGGCTGACATGTCACATGAGACGGTGTACAAACTGTGGAAGCGCTTGTTTAAAATATAATTGTTTTGGTAATTGTTATCAGTGGGGACCAATAAGTGAACTAGCCCACAGCATATTTTCTAATAATTGTACAGCCGGAAGTGGCCAACTTTGGCAAGTTTTGACACTGATAAATTACTCAAATTCGGGTTGTTTTGCTGTTGACAGTTGTGTTGCCGAAATTGGCGATCACAGTCCAACTGTATGTTAAATATTTGTGCCGTTACGGTCATCCTAAGCTATAGTAATTAATGTGGGGGTCGATCTGTGTTTGCTAATAGGAAAATTTATCGTGTGTTTTGGATTAAAATTTTAATATTGTAGTGCTTCAGGGATTTTATGTATTGCAAAAGGCCGTACTGTATTTTTATGGTTTGCTACTGAATTGATGGAATATGGAGCTGTTGCTACGCAGGGCTGTCGCTAATTGGCGCTCTAGTTGGGAGCAGGGCACTGATTGTCTTCAACTGAATGGTTAAAAGATGTTGATTTGTGGGAGGCGTTTGTATATCAGTGCATTATAGTATAGGCATTTTGGAAGCTTGTTAGAGATTTTCGTACACGAAGTTTTTAGAACTTAATTGACGTTTGCAAAAATGGTTCAAATGGCTCTGAGCACTATGGTACTTAACATCTGAGGTCATCAGTCCCCTAGAACTTAGAACTACTTAAACCTAACTAACCTAAGGACATCACACACATCCATGCCCGAGGCAGGATTCGAACATGCGACCGTAGCGGTCGCGCGGTTCCAGACTGAAGCGCCTAGAACCGCTCGGTCACATCGGCCGGCTGACGTTTGCATATAATTGTATTATAACATTTGCGTTTTGAAAGATTATCAGAAATCTTGAGTACTTTATTCTATTTAAATTTTTGAAAGATTTCAGACCATTTAAAGGTTTGTTTTCAGAAGACGGTCAAATGATATTCCACGGTCTGAATGTTTAGTATTCAATAAATATTTAAAAGAGTGTAGTTACACGTTAATCATTTACCAGCACTCATCGCACCCTTCAACTCTCCCTTGTCTACATCCAACGCCACTTAAACTCTTGGTCGAGTGGTGTAGTACGTGGAAACTTAAATTAAATCCAGAAAAAAGCCAAGCTAGCATCTTTGGACACACCACACGGTATTTACGACGTTCAGATTTCCGTCTTTCTGGCTAACACGGTAAAGTACTTTATAGTCTGGGCAACCATAGCCACGGTACCTAATGTTGAGAAATAAAATCGTTTCAGCCTAGGAATAAAAGGATTTCACAGCTGGAGCGGCACTATTTCTCAACACAACACGGTAAAATATTAGAACCAATCCTTGAGAGAAAACTGACATGGAATGCACATCTCCTTACCACCCAGCACAAAGACCGAAGTAGACTAAACCTACTAACAGATCGCTCCTGGGGTCTACATTCTTCTGCCATTAACCTCACCAACAGAGGCCAATATAATGAGTAGTAGGATATAAAAAGGACAGAACTTCGAAAAAAAGACCAGTTTATTGAAACATACATTGAAAACAAAGAATAATATAATGGCATTCCATATCATATACGCCATTTACTTGGTTTTGACTATAACACCATAGCAACGAACAAGAGCTTCCATCGCCCGATTCAGCATATTTAATGGAATCTTCTCCACAATTTTACGTATCTTTTTCTTCAGTACAGCCACGGTTTGAAGACGTGTAGCGGACACTTGAGTCTTCAAGAAGTCAGAGGCAATAAAATTTAGTGGCCTTGGCACCAAATGAACGTCTCTGAATCTGGAAACCAGTCGACCAGAAAAATGCCGTAGCAACATATTCATGGACTGGCGTGTCGTCCGAGTTGTTGCTTTGTCCTGTTGGAAACAAATGTTGTTGTTCAAACTCCGAAGGAGGACGTCATTTTACATTTGGACATATCGTTCGCTAGCAATAGTTAGTGAGAGGCCATGAAGATCCTCAAAAGAAATATGGACCAAACGAAGCCACGCCGCACCACAGCGTCACACATTCACCGCGCAGAGGTTTCCCATTTGGCCCGATGATGTTTGAATTGATTACGTGGCGCCTGTAATTGTAGCTCTGCTTATTTGCATCACCGTACAGGTGAAAATAGTCCTCATCCGATATCAAAACACCTATGTTGTTTCGCATCTGCGGTCCGGGAGCCAAAACTATCAGCAAGTGCGAGGAGTAGGTTCGTCGACCAACTTCTTCTACATCTGCACCTACACGGATATTCTGCAAATCACATTTAAGTGCCTGGCAGAGGGTTCATCGAACCATCTTCACAGTCCTCTTCTATTCCAATCTCGTATAGCGCGCGGAAAGAACGAACACCTATATCTTTCCGTACGATCGCTGATTTCCCTTATTTTATCGTGGTGATCGTTTCTCCCTATGTAGGTCGGTGTGAACAAAATATTTTCGCACTCGGAGGAGAAAGCTGGTGATCGGAATTTCGTGAGAAGATTCAGTCGCAACGAAAAATGCCTTTCTTTTAATGATGTCCAGCGCAAATCCTGTATCATTTAATGACACTCTCTCCCACGTTTTGCGATAATACAAAACGTGCTGCCCTTCTTTGAACTTTTTCGATGTCCTCCGTCAATCCTATCTGGTGAGGATCCCATTCTGCGCAGCAGTATTCTAAAAGAGGACGGTCAAGCGTAGTGTAGGCAGTCTCCGTAGTAGATCTGTTAAATTTTCTAAGTGTCCTCCCAATAAAAGGCAGTCTTTGGTTAGCCTTATCCACAGCGTTTCCTATGTGTTCCTTCCAGTTTAAGTTGTTCGTAATTGTAATTCCAATGTATTTAGTTAAATTTACGGCCTTTAGATTAGACTGATTTAACGTGTAACCGTAGTTTAACGAATTCCTTTTAGCTCTCATGTGGATGACCTCACACTTTCCGTTATTTAGGGTCAACTGCCAATTTTCGCACCATTCAGATATCTTTTCTAAATCGTTTTGCAATTTGTTTTGGTCTTCTGATGAGTTTATTAGTCGATAAACGACAGCGTCATCTGCAAATAACCGAAGACAGCTGCTCAGATCGTCCCCCAAATCGTTTATGTAGGTAAGGAAGAGAAAAAGGCCTAAAACACTGCTTTGGGGAATGCCAGAAATCACTTCTGTTTTACTAGATGACTTTCCGTCAATTACTACGAACTGTGACCTCTCTGACAGGAAACCACAAATCCAGTCACATAGCTGAGGCGATATTCCATAAGCACACAATTTCACTACAAGCCGCTTGTGTGGTACAGTGTCAAAAGCCTTCCGGAAATCCAGAAATATGGAATCGATCTGGAATCCCTTGTCAATAGCACTCAACACTTCATGCAAATACAGAACTAGTTGTGTTCCAGAAGAAAGATGTTTTCTAAACCCATGTTGATTGTGTGTCAATAGACCGTTTTCTTCGAGGTAATCCATAATGTTCGAACACGATATATGTTCCAAAATCCTGCTGCATATCGACGTTAACGATATGGGCCTATAATTAAGTGGATTACTCCTGCCACCTTTCTAGAATATTGATGTGACCTATGCTACTTTCCAGTCTTTGGGTGCGGATCTTTCGTCGAACGAACGGTTGTGTATGATTGTTAAGTATGGAGCTAATGCATCAGCGTACTGTAAAAGGAACCTACACTACTGGCCATTAAAATTGCTACACCACGAAGATAACGTGCTACAGACGCGAAATTTAACCGGCAGGAAGAAGATGCTGTGATATGCAAATGATTAGCTTTCAGAGCATTCAACAAGGTTAGCACCGGTGGCGACACCTACAACGCTGACATGAGGACAGTTTCCAACCGATTTCTCACACACAAACAGCAGTTGATCGGCGTTGCCTGGTGAAACGTTGTTGTGATGCTTCGTGTAAGGATAAGAAATGACTACCATCACGTTTCCGACTTTGATAAAGGTCGGATTGTAGCCTATCGCGATTGCGGTTTATCGTATCGCGACATTGCTGCTCGCATTGGTCGAGATCCAATGACTGTTAGCAGAATATTGAATCGGTGGGTTCATTCCATCGTCCTGGACTTTTCTTCTTTGCACAAGATACAGCAGTCCTGAAGGGCTGCACCCATCATATCGTCTGATGATCTTTATCATCTCGTTCCAACTCGAAATGTTGACGAAAGAGTCGCCGAACTGTGACGAGAGGCTTGTTATTTTTTAAATATGTCTCGGCGGCGAATACTGGACGCTCTGAACTCCATCATTATCAGTTTTCTGCTATATTAGCGGATCCTTTGCCTCTCCATTTTCTGCGATCCATTGCTTCCTTCTTAAGGCTGCTGTATGTTGTACCGTCCATCATGTCATCCAGTATCTGAAATCTCTTCCTTGCTCGCATCGTTTTACCTTCTACATAACCTTCCAAAACTGTTTTTATCAGTCCATCATTCTTTCTTAATATATGCCCAATCCAATTTCTTTTTCTTCTTTTTATTACATCTAGTAACTGTCTTTTCTCTCCCACTCTTCACAGTACCTCTTCATTTTTTACTCTGTCCATCCAACTTATTCTTTCCATCCTCCGCCATGTCCACATCTCAAAAGCCTCTGTCTTTCTTCCTCAAACTCCATGGTTCAGCAGCATACAGAAGAACACCCCATACAAAACATTTTCCTCAGTTCTCTGTCCAAACTGCTGCAGAAAATTCTCCTTTCCTTATAAAAAGCCTCTTTTGCCATTGCTATCCTTGTTTTAATTTCTTTGCTGCGCTTCCAGTCGGTGTCTATCCTGCTTCCAAGATACTTAGAATTTTGCAACTGTTCTAATATTTCTCCATTCAGCATAATTTTTATTTCTTTATTTCCTCCTAGTGCCAATACTTTTGTGTTCTTTGAGTTAGTTTCCATTCCATAATTTTTGCGATGATGATTTCGATAGAAAGGTTGCCGAACGCATCAACAGTGTTTTGTGTTTAGTAGCTACAGAAGACCGTTATCACCAAGATCGCTATGCTAAATTAGTGTCGAACACCTCCTCTGTTCGAAAAAGAGGCCGCACTCAAGACAACACCTTTGATGCTGCTTTTTAAGAATTATGCAAATTTATAGATAGTTCAGAGGGATGTCAATTTCCACTGCTCTATTTGTTGCAGAAAGTTAATGAATGTCTCCCAGAAGGAGAGAATGACTATAAAAACTGACTGAACCCTTTCAGTGAGGGGGTCTTGTTTGCCACAATGCCAAGAAATTCCCCAGTTGTATGTTTTCGTGACAGTGGCCACAAATGTTTGAATCAATGGTTCAAATGGTTCAAATGGCTCTGAGCACTATGGGACTTAACTTCTGTGGTCATCAGTCCCCTAGAACTTAGAACTACTTAAACCTAACTAACCTAAGGACATCACACACATCCATGCCCGAGGCAGGATTCGAACCTGCGACCGTAGCAGTCGCGCGGTTCCGGACTTGAATCAATGGTACAATGAACGAGATGTTAATGAAAAAGATGAGAGAAAGAGAATAGTAGAAGCAGCAGCAGCTATCATCCGTGAAGATATAAGAATGACTCCTTACAGTATTACCGATTATGCAGATATCAATGACTTGACAGAGAATGCTGAAGTTATGGTTCCTTACACTTTACGCCAATTTTTGAAGGGTGTGGTTTTGTCAAAAAAGAAGAAAGGTAGTGAAAGTCCTCTTTAAAAAAATGTACAGCAGTATCCCATGCGATTGTGTCAGCTGCCAGGCCTCGTTCATTTATCTCCCCACTGCAGCTTGTTCTTGCAGTGTGCTTGTTTCGTAAAGTGAGATCAAAGAACATTGTTGAAATTATCTCGAATATGGGTTTCTGCTCTTCATATAGCACTGTGGCTTTATTTGAGGCTTCTGCCGTTCAGTCCTGGAAACCAATATTTCAAATGATTCGTTCTCACAGTTCGTTTTCGATAACGCTGACTTCAATATTGCAACAATAACAGGCAAAAGTACAAAGTACATTCCATGCTATGTATGGGTGAAATCAAGTGTGTGACTGCCGGGAGAGTGATAGAATATCAGAGAGTAGCGTAACTGTCATGTCGAGCTCTACTGAAATAGCAAGTGTCCAAGAAATTAGTCTGCTAACATTCCAAAAGAAAAGAGTTCGAACTGAAGAAATTGTTCTGCAAAATGTCTACTCAGAACAATCATTAACTAAAGCAACAATGCCTACCAATCACGAGTTTACGTGGATGATGGGAAAGTTTTTACAGCTTTCTATTCCTGCATGGCAAGGTTTTATGGAGAAAATCATAACTGGAGAACCTTATACGCAATCAAATGTATTAGCGCTTCCATTCATCAACAACGCGTCTACAGATCATAGTACTATTTAACTGCTTTAATTTATGCCATCAGAGTAAGAAGACCACGCAAGAAACATGTATCGTGACGTTTGATCAATCACTCTATATGAAAGCTAAAGATATAGTTGCAGTGGGGGGCGATGGAGGGAATGAGCTATTCACAAATGTAGTTATTCGATTAGGAGGCTTTCAGTTGATAATGTCTTTTCTAGGAGCAATAAGATTCTTAATGAAAGACAGTGGACTCTCCCAACTTTTGGAGACTGTATATGCTGCAGTTTCTGTTACCCATATACTTTCTGGTCGTACATACACAAGGACAATCCAGACTCACTCTGTAGTCATGTTTCCTCTTTCCATCATGGAATACTAGAGGAAATGGCAGTCGTGGAGGAGGAGAAGCAACATATTAAAGACTATATTTGTGATTTGAGTGGAAACGGTGTATCTTTTCGCTATTTTGAAAAAGATCAAGTGATTGAAAAGCTGAAAAATAAATTTGTCGACACGTTGGATGATATTAAAGAAATAGTGAAAACTTCCCAGTTGTGGATACAATACATTCAGCTTGTCATCTTGGCAATGCATTTCATTCAGGCAGAGCGTATGGATAATTGGAAACACCATATAGAAAGTGTGAGAGCTATGCTCCCAATATTCCATGCAACTGGGCACTTTCCTTATGCTAGGGCGTGTCATTTGTACCCCCAGGACATGGAAAATCTGAAAGAAACCATGAAACGCGCGCGGTTCCATAAATTCACCAAGGACAGCTTCTTCACGGTTCGACGCTCTGATAAGTATTAGTGTGGAGTATGCAACGACATGACGATAGAACAAACACTTATGAAGAACCTAAAGAGTATTGGAGGTGTTTCACACGGAAGAGGTTTCACCGATAGTGTGATGAACCGATGGATTTGAGGTATACCAACAACCCATCACATATGTGAAGCTATGGAACATTTCTGCAATTCACATTCGGTTTCGAGTGATCAAAATGTTGAACTGATGAGTGGGAGGATAGAAATCGACGAGAAAATTCACAGAACATTTCAGCTATGGTTGCATCAACACACTCCATTTGTTTATAAGGAGCAAGTGTATTGACTAGGATCTGGATTAGTAGCTTCTCAGGAAGTAAACTGCTACAAAGCTGTGTCTGTTGGTGAAGAAGTTCTTCGAACAATAGTTGCTGTCTCGGCAAAATTTGGTTCTCCGAAGCTTAAGCGATCCAGCTTGTTCAGGACAATGTGCATGTCAACTGTTAGGCTTGAAAAAAACATAACTGAAGTAGATACAATGCAGTTATTTCATAGAATAGTGTGCACGTTTCATTCACTTGATGATTTAAAGTATTGTTTCACATACGAATTATCGAATATACCAATGTATCTGTTTGACAGCAATGGAATGATGATGGAAACAAAAAAAGTCGTCGCTGTACTATCTTTTCAATAGAGATCTTGAAATGAATATTGACAGCACTTCAGCCTTGTTTGGGAAAGGAAACCAGCAAGCTTTCCAACTCTTCAACATCTATGCCCAACTTCATAATATTCCATGCTGCTTCCTCTCCTGATACCATTGCAAAAGCAGGAGAGAAGTTTATACTCTAGATATTGTAGTATTTTCATAGTCTACGTCCTGTGCATATGATTGTAAATATATTACAACAAAAGTAATTGTTGATTAGTTTTACAGCAATTCTTAATTTTTATAAAAAACTGTTTTCATTCCAATAACTTAAGTTGCATGAATCTAAAGTAACAGACTATAAAGCGAAATTGTTCCATATAAATAAAAGTTTGTTTTAAAAGAAATTTAGCTTTTTTTTACCTTCAAATTTTAGCACTCATAAGCTTCTCTGGGTGGAATTTCACCAGAATTATTTTCTGTCGTATGGATAACTTCGTTAAAAGAGCCGTTTTTCGTCAAGGTTGAAAAAAGGAAAATAAATTACGTTAAGTGGTGGGGAGGGAAAAGCTCCCCCGATAGGGGAGGGAACTTTTCTGTTTTTTACTTGTACATCCCCTAAGAGCGTTATCCCAAAGTTTTAAAACATTACGAATGTTTCCCCCATTTTTCCTAATTTGATTTGGTGGATTTTATTTGTGTAAGTTCCTGAGGGACCAAACTGCTGAGGTCATCGGTCCCTAAGCTTACACATTACTTAATCTAACTTGAACTAACTTACACGCTAAGGGCAACACACACACCCATGTCCGAGGGAGGACTCGAACCTCTGACACGCGGTGTAGCCCCGCGGTCTGGGGCACGCAGTCAAGGTTCGCGCGGCTCCTCCCTCGGGCATGGGTGTGTGTGTTATCCAAAGCGTAAGTTAGTTTAAGTTGTTTGTAAGCTTAAGGACTGATGACCTCAGCAGTTTGGTCTCATAAGATCTTACCACAAATTTCCAATTTTCGAACCTCCAACGGGGGTAGCCGCGCAAACTGTGGGAAGGTGCCTTAGACCTAGCGGCTACCCCGCGTGACTTTCCTAATTTGCTTGAACTAACAAGCATGATCATTTTCATGCACTAACAGCATCACCATTACACCATAGGGTCATTCACACTGTCATCAGTGATTTTATTTTAATGTTAACATAAAATCACATATAAAGTGTTTAAAAAAACATCAATATCGTCCATCACCGTATTTTTCTAACAAGTCATAATTTATTGCCATCTGTTTTATGCATTTTCAACTATCTTTTCTACTTGTGTAATCTCTGGCTGAAGAGCGTTCTATCCACCGCCAATCCTCCCCTTGGTGAGGAACTGAAATAACAATAAAGAAAAAGAAAGGTTCATAAACTACAGAAAGGAAAAATTGTTCCCGTTTCCTGACTAATGCCGTGGTTAACTATAAGAACTACACACTCAGATTCCTATCACCAGTTGTTTCTGCTTAGGTTACATTTCAAAAGGGCGTTAATAATTTATTTGCAGGATCTGCAAAATGGTTCAAATGGCTCGGAGTGCTATGGGACTCAACATCTTAGGTCATAAGTCCCCTAGAACTTAGAACTACTTAAACCTAACTAACTAAGGACATCACACACACCCATGCCCGAGGCAGGATTCGAACCTGCGACCGTAGCAGTCCCGCGGTTCCGGACTGCAGCGCCAGAACCGCGCGGCCACCGCGGCCGGCGCAGGATCTGCACAATGAAACTTTAGCTTTTTACAAAACAATAGATAGACGAAAGTAGCAAGAACTAGAAGAAATTAATCTAGTGATAAAGTGAACATTGAAATTGGCTCCCTGAAGTACGCGAAGTGAACCAATTCCGCCGCCTTGGAAGCACATTTACGGACGACGGACTACCCAAGGAGGATAGAGGTTACAAGAAGCAGACTATCACAGTAAAGAGGGAATTTCTGTACAAAAGATATATACTGGTATCATACATCGCCCTTAATTTGAAAATGAAGTTTCTGAGAATGTGCGTTTCGAGCACGAGCATTGTATGGAAGTTATTAGCCATGGACTGTGGCAAAGGAGAATGGAGGCGTTTGACATGTGGTGCTATAGAAAGTTGTTGAAAATAAAGTAGACCGATTTAAGATATGAGGAGGTTCTCCGCGGAACTGAAGAATAAAGGAATACTTGGAAAATACTGACAAGAAGAAGGGACAGAATAATAGGACATGTGTTAAAACATCAGGAATAGCTTCCAGAGCATCAGAGGGAGCTGTAGAGGGTAGAAACTGTAGGGAAAGACAGAGACTGGAATAATACAACAAACAACAGAGAACTTTGAGTGTAAGTACTGCTCTGAAATGAAGAGGTTGGCAAAGGAGATAAACTGAGGTAAGCCGCATCAAATCACTCTTTTTATTCTTCTTCTTACTTGCATTTTCCAATTTCTCTACGGCGTCGGTCTTGTTATATGGGTTCTGACAATGTTAGTGACAGGCAGTGGCCGAATGCCCTTGCTAATGCCATCATTCCCCCTCATGATGAAATCTGTGTACCCTTTCTGTCTCCATGTACCGTAAATCTCATGTGCAGGTGTGAGAACGTATCCTAAATATTTGCGTAGCGTGTAACTGCGGCGGGTCGTGGATAACAGGTCGGTATTTGCCTAGTTGGATGTGGAAAATCGCCTAAAAACCACATCCAGTCAGGCCGGCCCACTAGCCCTCGTCATTAATCTCCGAGGTGGATCGTTCTACGGCAGCCTCGTCCCCTCGAATCCCGGAAGCGGTGCCTTAAACGCGCTCCGCTACCCGGCTGATCAAATCAGTCAGAAGACTGAGCGCAAGAAAAAGCATGTTATGTAGTCTACTGCCAAGCACTTGATCCAGCTGCACTGACGAGGTGAGAGACGGTGAACAATAGCAACTGATAAGTCAGCACTGCGTTGACAGTAATGGAGATATCAGGTAGTGAATGGGTTGCGTCTACGGAAAAGTGAATGAGTGATGAATGGTGTTATACCGAGTCCCTTTCGATGAAAGCGCGCAAGTCTGAGAAATGTAGGGTTAATTAAATGCAACTGAGCGACGAGTTATGAAACATCCCCTTAGAAAAATTTATAAATGACAGTGCTGGAAAACCTCTACGTAATTTGATTTTCAAACAGCTGAGCAAAACTGAACGTACTCAGACATTTCTCTCTTTACTTATTCTGATCAACAATAAACTGACACACTTTTTTTTTTAGTTCAGCGCAACCTGACTTTCAACAATCCCTACAAAAGAATGGCCCTGACTAATAATAACCTATACCTTACATGAATCACTTACCTCACAAAAATCTTCGTTACTCAAACTACTGCAATCCAGCGAGCGCCAATACTGCCAGCTAAATAAAAGATTCTAACTACTGAAGGCACTAACTACCGATAGGCATAGTTAGCAAATGAAAGATTTTGATGGAGAACAAGCCGAGCGGTCTAAGGCGCTGCAGTCATGGACTGTGCGGCTGGTCCCTGCGGAGGTTCGAGTCCTCCCTGGGGCATGGGTGTGTTTGTTTGTCCTTAGGATAATTTAGGTTAAGTAGTGTGTAAGCTTAGGGACTGATGACCTTAGCACATAAGTCCCATAAGATTTCACACACATTTGAACATTTTTTTGATGAAGAACAAACAATGTATTAGCCTAAAAAGTTTTCAAAAGTCATATATATATATATATATATATATATATATATATATATATATATATATATATATATATATCTCTAAAAAGAAAGATGATGAAACTTACCAAACAAAAGCGCTGGCAGGTCGATAGACACACAAACAAACACAAACATACACACAAAATTCTAGCTTTCGCAACCAATGGTTGCCTCGTCAGGAAAGAGGGAAGGAGAAGGAAAGACAAAAGGATATGGGTTTTAAGGGACAGGGTAAGGAGTCATTCCAATCCCGGGAGCGGAAAGACTTACCTTAGGGGGAAAAAAGGACAGGTATACACTCGCACACACACACATATCCATCCACACATACACAGACACAAGCAGACATTTGTAAAGGCAAAGAGTTTGGGCAGAGATGTCAGTCGGGGCAGATGTACAGAGGCAAAGATGAAGTTGAAAGACAGGTGAGGTATGAGCGGCGGCAAATTGAAATTAGAAATTAGCGGAGATTGAGGCCTGGCGGATAGCGAGAAGAAAGGATATGCTGAAGGGCAAGTTCCCATCTCCGGAGTTCTGACAGGTTGGTGTTAGTGGGAAGTATCCAGATAACCCGGACGGTGTAACACTGTGCCAAGATGTGCTGGCCGTGCACCAAGGCATGTTTAGCCACAGGGTGATCCTCATTACCAACAAACACTGTCTGCCTGTGTCCATTCATGCGAATGGACAGGCAAAAGAGGGTAGGGAAGGTGGTTTGGGCATTTCATAGGGATGAACCCTCTGGCTCCTACCCCTGTAACCGCCCCCGGTGTAAAACCTGTCCCATGCACCCTCCCACCACCACCTATTCCAGTCCTGTAACCCGGAAGGTGTACACGATCAAAGGCAGAGCCACGTGTGAAAGCACCCACGTGATTTACCAACTGACCTGCCTACACTGTGAAGCGTTCTATGTGGGAATGACCAGCAACAAACTGTCCATTCGCATGAATGGACACAGGCAGACAGTGTTTGTTGGTAATGAGGATCACCCTGTGGCTAAACATGCCTTGGTGCACGGCCAGCACATCTTGGCACAGTGTTACACCGTCCGGGTTATCTGGATACTTCCCACTAACACCAACCTGTCAGAACTCCGGAGATGGGAACTTGCCCTTCAGCATATCCTTTCTTCTCGCTATCCGCCAGGCCTCAATCTCCGCTAATTTCTAATTTCAATTTGCCGCCGCTCATACCTCACCTGTCTTTCAACTTCATCTTTGCCTCTGTACATCTGCCCCGACTGACATCTCTGCCCAAACTCTTTGCCTTTACAAATGTCTGCTTGTGTCTGTGTATGTGTGGATGGATATGTGTGTGTGTGCGAGTGTATACCTGTCCTTTTTTCCCCCTAAGGTAAGTCTTTCCGCTCCCGGGATTGGAATGACTCCTTACCCTCTCCCTTAAAACCCATATCCTTTTGTCTTTCCTTCTCCTTCCCTCTTTCCTGACGAGGCAACCATTGGTTGCGAAAGCTAGAATTTTGTGTGTATGTTTGTGTTTGTTTGTGTGTCTATCGACCTGCCAGCGCTTTTGTTTGGTAAGTTTCATCATCTTTCTTTTTAGATATATTTTTCCCACGTGGAATGTTTCCCTCTATTATATATATATATATATATATATATATATATATATATATATATATATATATATATATATCAGTTCATGATCCAGTCTTACAAATTTCCTTTTTCTGACGGACACACGTCCAGACCGTCCGTTCTCAAAACTCTGCCATCTCTCTCCCCACACCTACCACTACTGGCGGCTCACCTCCAACTGCGGAACGCTACGCGCTGTTCACATCCAACTGCCCAACACCACAATAGCGAATATTCCAATAATGCCAACAAGCCATAGACTGCACACAGCACAGCCAGTAATTTTCATACAGAGCGCTACGTGACGTTACCAACATAAAAACCTAAACAGCCTACTTACAGTTATGCTACCGTCAGTGATTTTTCATTGGAAATGCGCAGGTTATAAGAATACCTGGTGACTGCAGTTAGCAAGGATGATGTTACAGCATTGTACGGTTAATCGCGAAGAGACGTTGTAGCTACTCTGGCGCCACGTAGCAATTTCAAGACAGAGAGTTCGCTTCGTGTAAGCTTTTGGGACCGAGCAACACTCCTAACGTCATGAATGAGAACTTGTTCAAATGGTGAATGTTTTCACGACAATAAACGTACCATTTATGGTGTGACTTGAGCAAAATCCTTCACTGAAACCTAATTCTGCCTGTCTGTCTCTCTTACTATTGTTCCTTTTTTTTATTTTTATTTTTTCAGACTAGTTTGATGCGGCTCACCTCCTACAGTTTTCAGTTTTCACTCTCTACGGCTCCTTCTAGCACCAGGGAAATAATTCCCTAATTTATTAACACATATTGTATAATTCTGTCCTCCTATCTTCTTATCACTGCATTCAACGTATTCCTCTCCTCGCCGATTCTGCGGAGGAACTTCTAGATTTTAATTTTACCAGTCCACCAAATTTTCAACAGGCATCTGTAGCACCGCATCTCAAATGCTTCTTTTTTTTCCGGAGTCCATGATTTATGTCCCTACGATGCTGTGCTCCAAACGCACATTCTCAGAAATTTCTGCTTAGGGCATTGTGTGATACTAGTAGACATTCTTTTCCCAAGAACGTCCTCTTTGCCTGTGCTAAAATATGTATATGTCACACGGCCATTGTTAGCTAGGATATCTCACTACGTGGGTTCTGTTGCCTGTCGGAAAGGATGTTCTTCGTTCGCGAACATTTTTCTCACGAATAGCATCAAGTAGTGAGCCGCCGAACTTAACGACCTCATCCGACGGACGGGTCACCACCAACAGTGTCACATGCTTCCACTTCTTGAGACACCGCGGAGAGATTCGCAATTCAGTCCAGCAACATAGCGCAGAAACTGACCAGGAACTTTACGTTACCACTCTTCCACCCCTAGCCGGCCAAATATTGGCAGTGAAAATTTCATCCACCACACGGATTCGAATCTGCTTACCTCCGATTCGAGCGCCGCCACACAGGCGTACGTGTGAACCTCAGCTCCGATGTAAGAGAGGGCCTGACAGCCCTAATCAGTGCAGGGTAAATAAACAAGTAAATAAAAGTTTAAAAATAATCTAAACGTAGGCTTCCGCGGCCGCTGTCACAGCCAAATGGTTCAAATGGCTCTCAGCACTACGGGACTTAACATCGGAGGTCATCAGTTCCCTAGAACTTAGAACTACTTAAACCTAACTAACATAAGGACATCACACACATCCATGCCCGAGGCAGAATTCGAACCTGCGACCATAGCGGTCGCGCGGTTCCAGACTGTGGCGCCTAGAACCACTCGGTCACACCGGCCGGCTGTCACAGCCAATTGCAGTCAGCACTACAACTTGAGGAAGGTGTCTTGCGATAGTCGCCGAAACGTCGGAATTTTATAGTTGGCAATGCGGCCTTAAATCCAGAAGAATTTTGTTGGCTTTAAAAAATAATTCTCTCAAGCTCTGTAGTATAAGTGCAAAGAGCGGGGTCGAAGGATTACATGTTTCTTGTGGGAGACTTGTAAGAACACGTGGGCCAATTTATTTATTCCGGAAGCGAACTTGTATTCGACTTTCATATTATTGTTTAGATAACAACCGCTGTATGAGCTACTTTGGAGTGCCAACGCCATATTAAGGAACTGCAACAAATAGTTTATTGCGGAACGGCAACAAATAATTTATTCCGCACGGCGTTCTAAACCCTCTTATAAATTCACAAACACACCAGCATCTCAAATAAATTCAACCTATAAAAAGACATTGGAGTGTTTTCCTGCGATGCTCAGTATCAACGGGTAACGTCGTTTAGAATCTCATTAGAAACACAGTGTTGCCCAACTGCAATTTTTACGCGTCCAGTCAATGGAACGACTTCAGTTCAAGTATATTAATTATTGTCGGAGATTGTAAAGCAGAAGATGAATCGCTATTTTCAGTATCAACAGAAGAAGATAATGTACGGCGATAATCTGTAGGCAAAACATCCGGCTACACGCCTTGCTCTGTATTATTAGAAATAACGAACATTCTTCATGTTCTACCGTCGCCGTCAATGGATGTCCTTGGACTAACAGTTGCACTAGTTTAATGTTAAGGAAGGAAGATAACGAGCACACAGCAATCAGAGCTAAGGCTCGGATTGGACAAGAATAGTGAGCGAAATGACGCACGCGCTTCACAAAGGAACCGTCACCCCAGTCGATACACGGAAACTGTTGAAAATCCTTAATGTGGGTAGGAGGATAGGGACTGGAGTCAATCTCTCTGTATAACCGAGCTACATAAAATTATACTGTATACAGTAATTTGATGGTAATGGGAAGAAAAACGATGTTTTACATTGATACTGGGCGTCGAAGAAAGAACACAATGAGTAATATTTGTTGGGACTTACGCCACTTATACAAAAACAAAAAAACGAAACTGCGAATATCTTCCGAAACTCCAGAGAAAATGTATATGACAAATTTGTAGGTGAGGCAGGTAAACGGTGTACTCTAAAACTGCAACGCAGCGAAAGCCTCTCCACTGTTTTGAGGACCAATGGTACGTAATAAAAGCAGTAGTCTCTCAAGAAAACCTCTCCACTCTGGTTTAAAATCTGAGGCTCATCACGCGTTATATTTAATTCCTGCTTCGAATCTATTCCACACAGACTCTACAGAATTCTGCAGGCCTTCGTGTAAAGTGGTTAACAAAATGTTATTCACGTCAAGTCGTTTTTTCATATGGTGAATGTACGTTACAGTGTTTTTTACTGTAGTTCCTAGAAATAGCATTAGGAAATATGCACACTGGCGGTGTGATTACCTTTCGTACTTGAACAGTGCTGACGCGAAGTTCACGAACAGGCGCCACAAATCGTTCTATTAGCTCCATCATGAGCTAAGAACATCGTTCTGGATCCACGTAGTTTCCACATTATGTAACATCCATCGGGACGAGAAAATGAAAGTAACGAAGTGAAAAGCTTTCGCTTTTTATTAGCAATGAGACGCAAACGTCAACACGCAGTCTGTGCACCAGAGACTGAATGTGATACAGGCACTATTGTTTTCTATCGATCTTCAGCCCTCCAAATTTAAAACATACGACTGCACTGATTACTTGATTATTTGTGCTAAGAGAGCGTCCATGAAATAGAGATCAAGTGTGGTGATAAGATTACTGCTGAGCTGAACTATTTTTGGGTCAAAAGACTGGCAAAAACGGTAGCAAAACATTATTTTCTAGTAATTTGCTGACAGCTAATGAAAAGTTAAGTGTTAAGAACTCTTTTCTGAAAGTATTTGCCTGAAACGTTACCTTGTACGACAGCGAAACGTGTATGATAAGTGGTTCAGACAAGAAGAGAATAGAAACTCCAGAAATGTGGTGTGACGGGTGAATATATCGAATGAATGTGAATGTCGTGTGACTAGGGCCTCCCGTCTGGTGGACCGTTCGCCGGGTGCAAGTCTTTCGATTTGACGCCACTTCGGCGACTTGTGCGTCGATGGGGATGAAATGTTGATGATTAGGACAACACAACACCCAGTCCCTGAACGGAGGAAATCTCCGACCCATCCGGGAATCGAACCCGGGCCCTTAGGATTGACATTCGGCCTCGCTGACCACTCAGCTACCGGGTGCGGACAATAGATCGAATAACTAATGAGGACATACCAAATAGAACTGGGGAAAAAGGACATTTTTGGCCCAAATGGAGTAAAGGAAGAGATCGGTTGATGGGGCACGTCCTGAGGCATCAAGGAATAGTCAATTTAAAATGTTTATTTGAGACTACAAACGGTCGTGAAGCCACAGTGACAAAAACAATAAAATTTTTAAAAGGTTGCGTTACTAATTTCGACGCACTAAAAAATAGTTCAAATGACTCTGAGCACTATGGGACTTAACTGCTGAGGTCATGAGTCCCATAGAACTTAGAACTAATTAAACCTAACTAACCTAAGGACAGCACACACATCCATGCCTGAGGCAGGATTCGAACCTGCGACCGTAGCGGTCGCGCGGTTCTGGACTGTAGCGCCTAGAACCGCTCGGCCACACCGGCAGTCGACGCACTAAGACGTCATTTTCAAATGTAATCACAAACTTGCTACTTCTTTCATCTATTTCGAAAAATGCACTGAAACCAATAAACTGTATTTTTAGTCATATGTGAAAGAAGTTTGGTTGCAATTATTAATGCAATTTTCCAAGTTCGTGATTACATTTGAAAGTTTGAAAGTGGCGAATCAGGGCGTCGAAACTAGTAATGTAGTCTTTTAAAAATTGTATAGTTTTAATAATTTGGGCTTGGCGACCGTTTGTGGTGTCAAATAAACATTTTAAATTCCATTCAATCACACTTCTTGATGACAGTTATGTCGAAATAAAAAAAGTCGATTTGGTGATGCAGGGAAGTGTATGGGGAAGACAAAGGGAGGGGGGCGGTAAAAATTGCAGAGGGAGACCATGGGTGGAACAGAGTAAGTAGATTGAAATGGATGTAGGTTGCAGTAGTTCTTGGAGATGAAGAGGCCTACGCAGGGTAGACTGTCGTGGAGAGCTGCATCAAACCACTCTTCGGACAGAAGAAGACCACAGCCACCACCACAGCAACAACAACGTTTACTAGATCTGTAAAATTAGCTTCACATTTTCTTCAGCAGCCATTGTCACACTTTAGCGGGCACGTCCAGTAATGTCAAGGAGCACAATTGAAAGAGCGCCCTTCCGATGATCCAACAGATGTTGTTATTACCTTCTTTGCACGGTCATAACATCTAGCAAAAACGCATCGTTCGTTTAGTAAGTGGTTCGTTGGCGATTTCAACAATGGATACAGTCCAGATTACTCTTACTATCCTGTCACGATCCGCATGCCTTGGAAATTAGTTTTATTTGTGGAGAGCCCAAGCTGCTTTCATATCTGCAAATTTTTGGCTCACATGTCGCAAGCAACAGTTGTTTTATTACTGTTTCTTAGATGTCACTAGTCACTGTGACGTCGATGTGGTAATATACTGACTGTTTCCACGTCGCAGATAAGCTGGATGTTACAATCAACTGAAGTATCACACAGCAGATGTAACTTATTAGACTTCCAATATCCATTTTATGGAAGCAGATGACACATATGTCTATTCAAAGATTTTAAACAGTTTTTCTCCAGCTTTATGGAAGCTATCACGTACATATCTCGAGCATACAACGCTGTGGTAAATGATTCTTCACCTGTCTCCTCATATAATTGTGCGTTTTGGAAGAAAACATATTTTATGAATATTGTCTTTCCGGTTAACTATGTGTCGAACTAGATGGTAATTTAACCGGTAATTTATGTTATGATGATGTCAAGGGTAGAATCAAAGACTACTTGCTCCTAAATTTGCATTCAGTTGTTAAGTATCTCCCAATGAAGTTGTGGCACTAAGTACATTGAAGTATGCGGATGGATACATTGTCTTCAAATTCAAGAACATCGACAATTCGCTGAGAAGTCAAAGAAGAAATTATCAGCTTGCTACAAAATAATTCGAGGATCATGACCGAATTATTGCGATTTCCGAAGGAGGTCTCACAACTCCATCACTTGAATAGTAGGGTACATTGGTTCTGTAGAGGTACATTTTAGCAAATATCGTTTAAAGTAACATTTCCGACATGTACCCAGTACCACAGTTCTTTTTATGAATTTTGTTGTACATCTTCCTTTCTCTCACGTTGATCTGATAACTATTACTATGAAACTTACTCTGCCTCGAGAGACAGTAAGGCCAACTACCAATTGCTACTCTGAGCAGTCTCAGTCTGTCTTTAATCTTGTAATTATACAGCGCTTCCAACTTGACTAATTAGAGCAGTAGTTTTTTAAAAATAGATCAGATAAAAACGTTGTTGATGATCAGTACAGAAACATACCGAGGAATGTCATGACGGTCAACGCGTAGGGCAACAGAGAAGTGAAGTCTGCGGCACTGATACCTTCCCATTAACGTCAGGCAGAGCTGGCCAGTGGGATCGTATTGTGTTGGGCGTTCAATAACTAATGCAACACATTTATTTCTCAGCCAGTTTTGTTGAAAAAATTCTGGATTTGCTGAGGGACATCGTGGAACATTCCCCCTTCAGCCCTATAGTTTCATGAAGTCCCAATAGCCTGCGGGGCTATACATAGCCTTCAAAATGGCGTCTGTAAACGGAAGTGCGTCCCAAGCAGAGAGATGTCATGGACTCTGTTTTGGTAGAAAACAAGAGCATCGCAGATACTCATAAGTGCTTGCAGAATGTCTATGGAGACTTGGCAAAGAACAAAAGCATAACGAGTCGTTAGGCAAGGCCTCTGTCATCATCGCATCAATGTCTCGCAAACCTGTCCGATGTTCCCGTGTGCAGGCCAGCTGCACACAGATGTGGAACATGAAGACTCTCTCATTCGAATAAAAAATGCAAACGAACTTATCCTTCTCCATGACAATGCAGGGTCTCACACGAGTCTGTGACCCGAGAGGAGCTCAAAAAACTTCCTTGGCCTGTTCTTCCTCATCCGCCCTACAGTCCGGATCTCATACCTTCCGAATTCCATCTGTTTGGCCCAATGAAGGATGAACTCCGCGGAATCAGTTATTGATGCAGCAAGACGTTGGCTCCGGCATCGACCAGCATAGTGGTACCATATGGGCATACGGACTTTCCCAGTAAGGTGGCGTAAGGCCGTCGCAGTGAACGGATATTATGTTGAAAGATTAGGTTTTGTAGCCAAAAGAATGGGGAATAATATGGTGTATTGGAATCCTAAAGAGAACCAACCGGCTCTCATTTTAAAAAATGTGTTGCATTACTTACTGAACGACCCGTGTAGGTGGAAGTGCCTACTTGTCAAATTTCTGCCTATCTTGGGAAAAACTGACGAATCAGAAGTAACATATATTGGAACATTCTTTTTGTTCAACAAATTTTGCACCATCTGTAATCCACCTGTTCCACACGTTAAAAATTGTAGCAGGAAACTGAATTCAATGGAAGAACTTATGAAAGTTGTGCATGGCTATTTTGCAGACCACAGAGAACAGCAACTCGGATGCAAGATACTCAACTGAAATTTTTTTTTTTGAAACGTTCATTGATTTAATAAGGGAATAAGTCGAAAATTTAGAGAATTTTTTATCGAAGAAATACCATACGTCCCTGTCGAACAGAGAACTTTTCAGTCTGTTTCATTAAGAATTTTTCTAAAAAGAAACATCTTCAGTGTTGAATCACATGTTTCAGCAACTAACACGTAAACAGTCATTTAAGCAACTGGTTACTTGCCTGTATTAGATTACATCTATTTTAATTTTCTTTTGACTTGGAAGCTAATTCCACGTTCACCAAATAATGAAACACACAAAACAGAAGAGGAAGACATACAATAATAGGAGAGATTTTCGCGGCTCATATGACACTGGTGAAGGAAGCGGATACGCTAAATTGCAGTAGTATATTTTTCGAGTGGTTCTATTGATCAAGGTTCGTAGGACTACATAGAGCTCAAGCAAGGAACAAATAGTGCAACCAATGGAATGCACGACAAAGTATGACCGATTGAGATAAAATTCAGTGTTTGTTAAGATTTTGTTCAAATATAAAATGAATTTATAAGCAACTGAGGGGAAAGGGCAGTTTACACATGAACTATAAGGTTTCAAACGTATACTCGATTCTTCGTTATATATAAATGATCTGAATGATCACAAAAGCTGTTTTACACTGACACAGTGAATCATCCAATGTTTCTAAACAAATCTTGAATACAACGGCTTTGCCACTGGTCTCTCAAAAGTCATACCTTTTTTTCAGGGTTATGACAATAACTGAAGGGGAAAATATATCACTATCACCGCAACGCGACAAGGCAACTTCCGGCAGTCGCTGGCAGCAAGTATCAGCCCTCCCCTGTGTTTGTGAGGTTTGCATCTTGTCTGCCGTCAGGGTTCAGGAGACACGCCCCCAACTCAAAAACACCACACCAGCGACGACGGCTGCTGCAAGTCTCTGGGGGCTGGCTGCCTTTCCGTTGGAAACTCCTGTTTACCACGGGTTATCGCAGTGCTTTGTTTCTGTCCGGAAGTGCAGCCCTGCGACTTCCTGCCAGAAACCGCGGCCATGTTATTGGCTGTTAAGAATATCTTTGCCCTCAAGGTGAAAACAACAGTCACCAAACTAACAGCTTTCGTAACTGTTAAATGCGACGGAAATTTATTTCAGCATTTGCACCGAACGGTAAACAGGAAACTGTCGGGAAAGTTGTTACAGCGGAATTTTGGAAATTCATTCGACGATCTTATCTATGGCAAAGCTTCCAGGTAAATATGTCACTATTTTTATACATGATTTCCTAGTCGGTAATGATGTGGAATAGATAAAACGTTCTATAAAAATACAGAAATTATCCAAAAGGAGGCTACCGGACTTAAACGATTTCTAATTTTACTAATAACATGGAATGTGTGGACTCAGTGAGAAGAAAATGTGGCAGTACCATTGTTTCAAAGATAGCCAACGGTTTATTTTTAAAACTGAGGAAATTGTTACTACTCTATTATTATGGAACAGTTTTTTCCATAGTTGAATGCTCGCAACAACTGAAGGACTTAGGATAAACACTCATGAAAGAGAAGATACGGAAAGCAATTTGGAATGCGTAGATTTGATAATCTTTGTTGATATAATGATGTTATGTGATATCTGATTTTCTCCCAGCGTATACTATGTTCAACTAGTTTACGTAAGTGCTGCACCCCCCCCCCCCCCCTCCCGACGTTTTCAAACAAACAAAAGGTCAGCGAGGAAGCGCTGTGCAAGGAAATTTAAAATTTAAAACATGTTTGTAGAGTCATTCTGGAAAGATGAATGACGTCTGTTTGCAGAGTAATTTTGTAAAGGTGACACACACACACACACTGCAAACACTAGCGCCATCACAGACCCAAAGATTACCGACGTCAGAAGTTACTGGTAGTGAAAATTAATAATCAACAGATGAGGTAGCGTTAACTCTGTCCCTCTGTTTCTTGACATGGTTGAGAGCAGGAGTCCACGCAGAAATTAAACAAAAAACCTCATTGCTGTTTATAAGGTTACTTGCTAATTTAATTTCAACTGGTTCTTTAATAACACTATCCCAATAGCTGGAAGTGCATGCCAAAATCACCATGTTGTTGTATTCTGTGGGATGACCGCTGCTGAGACATTGTTCTGCAACAGCAGGCTTGATCGGTTTTCCTAAGCATGTGTGACGCTTATGCTCAGTACACCGGTCTCCCACAGTCCTGATAGTCTGATCAATACATGACAATCCACACCTGCTCATAGTAGTCTTCACCCGGCTCAGCGTGAAGGGGTACTATATACGTTGGTTGACAGGGCTCATGTCGTCACGTATGCAGGTTCGGTGGCATACTGCATCGTAATTCTGAATAACACAGGCACTGCAATATAGTATTTATTCGCCGTCTCCAGGCAGGCGACTTTTAATTGAAATGTCTCCCCTGTACGAGACTACACATAATGAATGTACGAATGCAAGAGGTTGACAACATATGGAAGTTTTCATCTGGCTATGGAGCGTACTCGGATATCCTGGGGTAAGCGGAAAATCCGGGTTCGAGTCCCGGTCCGGCACAAATTTTCATTGTTGTCATTCCATTGTAAAGCTGATGATTGTCCATATTTGCAACTACTAAAATTTTCATGAATTTGATCATATATTCTTTATGTGTGGAATCCAAGATAATTTCGCATCCATGATTATCCCTACACACTTCACTTCCCCTCTACTGGCAGAGTTTTTTCGGAGAGCTCGAGATAAGCCTTCTCGTGAACGATTGTGCAATACTTCTCTTGGGACTGTCCCTTAGATTCTGTGTCCTACACTAGTTTTGCATAATGTTCAATGCGCTTTTCATAAGGTACTAACAAATTTGCCAAGTATTACTATGATTAAATCGCCTGCGTATCCTTGGCAAAAGTAACCTCTAGGACTTAACTCTTCGGTGAGTTCGTTCACCACTAGGTTCCACAGTCGAGGGTACAGAACCCCTCCTTGCGGTTTCCCTCTCGTGATGCTGATTGACATTTTTTCATTCATCGTGGTGGCTTTTACATTTCGTTTACTCAGCAAGGTCGCTTTGCTAAAAGCCCCTCTGATTAAATTTCTATGAAGTAAAAGGGGAAAACCACGAAATATAAATTTCCATCAACAGTGTAACGCTCTTACGGTGAGACTATTCTATCAGCATACCACGTCCTGTATTAAGTGATTCCGTAGCTAAAGGACTTTGGCTGTTCCATATAACATGAAATATTCCATAGCTAAGGGACTCTTGACTGTTCCATATAACATGAAATATAACTAACTTGAATAAATAAACAATCCTACAGTCTTAATTGCCACTAAAAAGCATTCCCAGTTATTACTTTAGATTTCACACTGAAGTTGAAAACTGTTTGAGACTTTTTCTTAGACATCTGTTGCATTAGTAACTCTGCATATATTTAAACAAACATTCCTTTATTTGTTTCGTAGTGTTGCGAAAATAGTAGGAGAGCTGTAAACTACAGTCCTTGAATACTTCTGTTTTCTACTGATTTAATCCTGGGAGGAAACTTTCATAAATGAACATATTATCTGCAATCATAGACACTGGACAATATATCTGTTTTACTTTCTCTTTCCCTGTTCTTTAAATAACCTTGCTTCCGTGTGTGTTTCAGAGTCAGAGACCGAGTGCAACATTACCCGAAAATCGTATTTAGAAATGCACTGTAAAGCTTCTTTACTCAAAGGTCATTGCATTTGGAAAGAGTAGGATTCAAATTTTCCGCTAGCCACGTATATTTACGTGATTTCTTGAGCTTTCCTGAAGAAATAACCAGTAATACTTTTCTCGGGTTTGCAGCAGGATCGTCAAGTCAAGCTGAAACAACATTTCGACTGTCAAACTGGCTGTCTTCTTCGGGTGGGCCACTTTTGTTGCTGAGTCTCGTCTAGGACCAGTGTAATCGTGCACCACAACGAATTTGTGACGTCACACCACTCGCCTTGTTCGACATACATCGCGAACTTCGACTACGTCGTGAGCCACGCAGGAAATAGTATGTCAATGAAAAGGCACCCAATAAAGTACTTAACTTCGTCACATGCTATCGGATGCGTGAGCCTATTGAAATTCGCAGCTACAAAGTATTAAACTGGGCTCAAATAGTAACTCGCTTCCTGCTGGAGATGGTCGCTGCAGCTCGTATGGCCTCTAGTGTCACATGCTGTGACGTACGCGACGCTACCTGTCTTTCTCGTGGGACTCGTCATTGTCGAACTAATGCTACGCTGGCGCCGGCGCCCATTCTGTGGCCAGCTCTGAATAATCGGTGCAAGCCCTGAGTCCCGCTCACAGTGCAAAGAATCCGAACGGCGCCGCCGGTTGTGGAGGTGTACAAAAATGAAACACATTTGAAGACAGCACATAGCACTGATTCCAGTAAATCCTTGATATTATAAAGAATCGAGCCCTCATTAATAAAACAGCATCAAACTTCTGATTACTTTACAAATAAGTTAAAGTGTTAAATATTTGACTTTAAGCACGTAAGCGAGAGAATGTTACAAAAGTTCTGAAATTATGTTTAAAGTTCCAAAATGAGATTTTCACTGTGCAGCGGAGTGTGTGCTGATATGAAACTTACTGGCAGATTAAAACTGTATACAGGACCGAGACTCGAACTCGGGACCTTCGCCTTTCGCGGGCAAGTGCTCTACCATCTGAGTTACCCAAGCACGACTCACGCCCCATCCTCACAGCTTTACTTCCGCCAGTACCTCGTCACCTACTTTCCAAACTTCACAGAAGCTCTCCTGCGAACCATGCAGAACTAGCGCTCCTGGAAGAAAGGAGAACTTCTGTGAAGCTTGGAAAGTAGGAGACGAGGTACTAGAGGAAGTAAAGCTGTGAGGACGGGGCGCGAGTTGTGCTTGGGTAGCTCAGATGGTAGAGCAGTTGCCCGCGAAAGGCAAAGGTCCCGAGTTCGAGTCTTGGTCCGGCACACAGTTTTAATTTGAAAGGCAGCTTCATGTTTAAAGTTTCTTGGAAGTCACTAAGTGCTCTCATTATCAAACATTGGATGAGTACAGTCTGGATAATTTGTGCTCCGTTTCTAAGAAAATGCTAGATTTTCAGGTATGTCCAAGTTTATGACGTCATATCCCCTGAACCATGACACATACAGTGATAAATTTTTCAGATACATATTGTGGTGCAGCCCATAGAGCTGACTAAGGACCAGCCACAAATAACA
The DNA here is from genome assembly GCF_021461395.2 of Schistocerca americana. NCBI lineage: Eukaryota > Metazoa > Arthropoda > Insecta > Orthoptera > Acrididae > Schistocerca > Schistocerca americana. The sequence goes on along the minus strand of NC_060119.1, from coordinate 332,487,419 downwards.
CCTGTAGAACTGTGGCTAAACAGTTATGTTTCGGCAAAATACAAATCTATAGTGACGCCCATCAGTGAAGCTACGTGTGGGTCATTTTTTCATTGAGGTGACAAAAGTCGCGGGGTAGCTCCTAATATCGTGTCGTAACTCCTTTTTCCCGGCGTAGTGCAGCAACTCGAAGTGGCATGGACTCAAAAAATCGTTGGAAAAACCCTGCAGAAGTTCTCAGCCATACTACCTCTATAGCCGTCTACAACTGTGAAAGCGTTGCCGGTGATGGTTTCGTGTGCGAACTGACCTTTCGAATATGTCCCGTAAATGTTCGATGGGATTCATATCGGGCGATCTGCTTGGCCCAAATTGTCCAGAATGTTCTGACATGGCTCAATGTCATCCATAAAAGTTCCATCGTTGTTTGGGAATATGAGGTGCTTGAATGACTGCAAATGGTCACCAAGTAGCCGCAAATAATCATTTTCGGTCAATGGTCGGTTCAGTTGCAGCAGAGGACCCAGTCCGTTCCAGGTAAAAATAGCCCACATAATTAAGGGGCAACCAGCGGCTTGCGCTGTACCATGTTGACAACTTGGGTCCATGGCTTCGTGGGGTCTCCGCCACACTCGAACCATACCAACAGCTCTTACCAACTACAATCGGGACTCATCTGACAGCGCCACGGTTTTCAGTCGTCTAGGATCTAACCGCTATGGTCACGATACCAGGAGAGGTGCTGCAAGCGATGTCGTGCCGTTAGCAAAGAGGCTCGCGCCAATCGTCTGCTGTCATAGCCCAGTAACACTCAGTTTCGCCGCACTGTCCAAACGGAAGCGCTCGTCGTTCTCCCAGATTGAGTTCTGCCGTTATTTCACGCAGTTTTGCTTGTCTCTTAGCATTGACTACTCTATGCAAACGCCGCTGATCTCGGTCGTTAAGAGAAAGCCGTCGGTCAATGCGTTGTGCATGGCGAGAGGTATTCTCGGAACTCTTGACACTGTGGAACTCGGAATATTGAATTTCCTATCGATTTCCGAATAGGAACGTCCCACGCATCTAGCTCCAACTACCATTTCGCGTTCAAAGTCTGTTAATTACCGTCGTGCGGCCGTAATCACGTCGGACACATTTTCAAATGAATGACCTGACTACAAATGACAGCTCCTCCAGTGCACTGCCCTTTTACCTTGTGTACGCGATACTAACGCCGTCTGTATACGTGCATGTCGCTATCCCATGACTTCTGTCACCTCATTGTAAATATTTACCCGATAATAAATCTACTGGGCGTGAGTCAGTTGATGGCAGAATGCTGAAAGAACTTCCCTGTCAAGACGTCACCTACATCAGCAAGCCATTCGGCGTACTACCTCAGGAGACTTACTCAGCAACATGGAAGCGAGCTATCGTAGAGACAATACCAAAACCTGGGAAAGACTGATATGACCCTAAAAACTAACGATCAATCAGTATGCTTTCGCAGTGAAGCAAAGAATTTGAAGGATTACTTTTTGCGCGGCTAATGAGAAGAGTGAAGACTTAAATATACCACGATGCATCTACAGCAGTTTTATTTAGAACCGATCGCTTCGCTACTCATCACAGAGGCTTCTGTTCTGTCACTCAGCCAAAATGAATACTGCGACGTCATCCTTATTGATGACACTGTAGCCTTTGATAATGAATGGTATCAATGGTGTTTCACAGGTTGCATGCATACCGTCTCCCAGAAGTCGGCGTGAGACTCATGGCCAGCTATCTAACAGAACGCACCTTTGTGGTTTAGTTGGTGAACACACTAGTGGAAGCAGAAGTTCCAAGAGGATCAGTGCTGGGACTCTCCTCTGAATTTATACTGCGGATTTGCCCAAAACACTGCAGACACGTCTTGCTATATACGCAGATACACAGCGCTCGTCTCGAGAAGGCATTTACCTACTGCAGATAAGCTTACAAGAAACCTATACCGAGCTGTAGCAACGGGCAACAAAAGCCAGGCGTTAACGCCGTCCAAGCGGTTTACGTCTAACATCGCCAGTGTCAAGCTCTGCGGTACGGATATATCGGCGGCCACATCAGCTAAATTCTTAGCAGTTACTCTTGATAGAGGATTAACTTGGAGACTCTAAATTAGAGAACCTGTCGCAAAACATTTCAAAGACCAGGAGCACTGCTCTTTATCAATAATTACTTTTTTCTCAATTAATAGTATTACTGCGTGGCACTGTGTGCGGTGGTACTACAAATTCCTGACACAGTCCACTCACTACACACATACCTTGTGCTTTATACCATGCACTGACGACGGCAAAAGCGAGGCATATAAGTAACAAATGCTAAATATCGTATGTAAATGTCTTCTACAACTCGCTGATAGTTCCAGCAATAGACAAGAAATACAGACGTGTTCAAATTATTAGACTAAACGAGTACTTTTGATACTCTTAAGATTTTTTGGTGTAAAAATAGGAGAGAAAAATGTAATAACCGATTTGTTTCAATGGTTTTATTGATGCCACGAAATTTCCCTTCGAAGCAACTCACAGATCACTGAATTTTTCACAGCTGGTAACATTTGTCATTTGCCCTCCATATCGCGTTGGTGTTAGTTGTCTGTGTACATGCTTTGAAACTGTATGTACAGTAATGTTTTATGTTTCTGTGGTGTATTTCACCTTGTTATTTATTCTATCAGCTTCTTGCTACATTAACAAGACATTACATAGCTTATGAACTTGTATGTTTTTAGCTATTGCAAAAAGTCGTGGAGTTTCCAAATAAAGTGAGGTTATGGGGAAGACAAAAGATGTTTCACCTCGATAAGTTTCGGATCTGGTAGCACTTCTTGTTGAAAATCGTTATACACAGCAAGAAATTGCTGACAGAATGAGAATATCACAGAAAACTGTAATCAGAATCAAACTTTCAGTGCAAAAATGTGGTGAATACAAGCCAAACAGGAAAGGAAAATGTGGATGTAAAAGAAAAATCAATCCTAGAACAATGAGAAGGCTTACAAATATGGCAACAATGAACCGTAAACTTACTTCTACAGACATGAGCCATCAGCTGAAAGGTTTGAGTGTTGAAGTCTCACTTGTGACAGTAGGGAGGAGGCTGTTGGACTGGGCTAAGGTATGTGCAATGATTAAATTAAGTGGCTCTGATTTCTAAAGTTAGGAGTTTTGGTTTGAAATTGTGATGTTTTATTGATACTGAAGAAATGCACAATTGAATTTTGGGACTGTTGAGGTCTCCTATGCTACTATTCCCAACTTGTATAACTTGAAATTTTGTACACATGCTTCAGGTATGCTTTAGTGATGAATCTGTATTCACTGTGATTGAAGAAAGTAGCCAGTATGTTCGTTGCAGCTCGCCCAGTTAGCCGTCTAACGCACGACATTCGGGGGAGGAAGGAGCGCCTGGTCCCCGGCACGAATCCGCCCAGCGGATTTGTGTCGAGGTCCGGTGAGCCGGTCAGTATGAGGATGATTTTTAGGCGGTTTTCCATCTGCCTCGGCGAATGAGGGCTGGTTCCCCTTATTCCGCCTCAGCTACACTATGTTGGCGACTGTTGCACAAACAAGTCCTCCACGTACGCGTACATCACCATTACTCGACCACGCAAACATAGGGGTTATACTCGTCAGGTATGATTTGTTCCCTGCGGGGAGGGGGGGAGGGGCGGGGGGCTCCACCGGCGGGGGGCGAACCGCACAATAACCTTGAAAGGGTGGTTCAGTGTGGGGCGGCAGAGGGGTGGACTGCGATAGTCGTCGTGGGGTTGTGGACCAGTGCGGCTGTGTGGGGCGGGGGGGGGGGGGGGGGGGGACAGAACCTCCTCTCCATCGTTTCTAGGCCCCAAGTTAACATACAATACAATACAATACAATACGATGTTCGTCGCAGACCTGGAGGACAGTTCAAAGCTGAGTGTGTGCAGCAATGTGTGAAACATCCAACTTCCGTTATGGTCTGGAGTGTAATGTTTGTGAAGGGTCCTGGCAATTACACATTGTTAAAGGGGCAATGAAGCAAGAACAATGTAAATAAATCCTTGAAAAGGAACTTGTCCCTTAAATAAATGAGTGGTTTCCTAATGAAGATGCGATTTTTATGCATGATGAGGCACCTTGCCACAAAGATAAAAGTGTTTCCAAGTACTTGGAAGAAAAGCAACTGAAAGTGTTGCCCTGACCAGGGAATGGCCCTGATATGAACCCAATTGAAAATGTATGGGCTATTGTGAAACAGAGGATAAGGAAATTTACAATAACCACAATACAAGATCTCATGCAGAATCTAGAGAAATCTGGTACCATGACAATGATATTAAAATGTCATGTGAAAAGTTAATAAAAACTATGCCAAACTGGATAAAAATGTTGATTAAAAACAAAGGCATGCATACAAAATATTGAACGTACAGATATAATCTGTGAATGGATGTAAATGCGAAATAAATGTAAAGTTTTGGAAAAAATGTCTTTAGTCTAATAATTTGGACACATCTGTAGCTTCATTACTCACTTTAAAACTGATAAATGATCTAATTGGCGGTACGACACAACAGTTACTATAGCACACAGTATTATTATTATTTTTATTATTATTTCAGCCAGTTCAGACGTAACGATTCAAGCAATGAAATGATTTATAAACAGAGAGTACAGTGCACACATTTTAATTTGGTTGATTTAAATTGGGGTGCAGGATGCAGGCGAAGAGAGTGAGGCTAGGAAGAGTATTAATGCAGGGGAAGAATGCTTAGAAACAAGTGTCTCCCCCTACCGTGAATAGTTAGCAGCTTTGTTATCTGTGGATGAGTTGCAGATAGCGCAAGCGATGCAATGGGAATTGCTTCATCATGCGCTTCAACACACACACGAGCTCGCACGCACGCGCGCGGGTGTAATGTTAAAGAAAACACTTAAGAACACTGAGTTGGCCAAATACTACGTTTACATGTTTACCTCTGTCAAGGAGCGGCGCTGTCTAGGTAGTTTATTGTACGCAGCATGCCGTATCGGCCCGCCATACTTCCGCCAAGCGATCGGCAAAATATTTACGGTCAGCGCTCTTGGCTCTAATCTTTAACATTACATACGACAGCCAGACCATTTATGTCTCGGCTTCAGCACAACTCGGGAACCTGAAGATATTACAGAAACGAAACCGGTCGTAACGTAGCAATGTATAAAAATACAGGTGAGATGGTTTTCATTAATCATTAACGTTAAGGTCAGCTGTGGACTCAACATGATCCAGATTATTAGCACCAATTGTCTCACTGTCTCATTAATTCGTGCCTTAACAAAACACAAAAACTAAATATCATTTTCTTTTAATCGTTTTAAAAATTAAAGAGTTCGAAGAAAATTATTTTTCGTCCTAAAGTTTAATTAGGCGCTAAAGTTGACCAGATGGGAGGTGGCGCGTAGCGCAGTAGGGGTGGGCGGGAGTGGTATTGGCTAATAGCTCACTGCTGAGAAAGATTGGGAATCACTGCTCTCTGACAACCTTATCTCCACGGGACGTTAAACTCCTCTCTTTCTTCCTGTTAGAAATAACTAAGCAGATGCCATTATTTTAGATGTGGTAGTGCTGACGGCAACTTGTATTGCTTTGATCCCAGCATTTGATCGACACTGGGAAGGGAGGTTGTTGAATGAAGTTTTTGATCACTATATTTGCGCAAATGTCCTGGGTTAAATCCCAATGTCCCATGGAGCGAGAGCGGGTATCGCTGTTGATTCCCTTTTGTCTTTCGGAATCAATCTCAGTGGACCTCTTGATGCCATCCGAGAGGAGTGGACTATGTATTAGCATAACGTTTCACTTTCTCCCTTCTCTCTTGTATTTAAACTACAACATAAGCGCGATACTGAGCATTACAACCACTGTCGGGATCGCCATAGGTACACATGTCGGACAAGTCCTCGATTTTACTCTGTATACTCTGTAACCTCCCCACAAAATAATTAAAAGGAATGTAATGACAATACTTAATAGAAATGGGAGCCAAACGTAACCTCCCTAGCAATTAAATTTAATGACAATAAAAGTGAGAATCGCAATCTGAGTCAAGTATAAGTTTTTCATAAAAAATTAAAGTCCATTCAGTGACAAGAAAATATCAGTGATAATAATGATTCAATTAAACCGGAATATAGGTCTTTGGCCCTGTGCAAAACAATCGGAATTAAAGTCTTACCTCATAATAACTGGATGTCAAATTTCTGCTCTTATCTTTGCGCACGGCTTGGAGGAACTGCATTGCAAATAATAATATTCCTTTTTTCTGTGATTTTACTGAAAATTTTCTTTAAAAGAAGTGGAATGAAATGGGAAGTGCAATTAAATCTTTAGTTCAATAAAAAATAAAATTTTTGAAAAATGCTTTTGAGATCAAAATTATTATTGGGGGACTTGTTAGAGATTGATTACAATAAATAAGTTTTACATTGTCTAATGATTATATTAATTAACAGTATACCTCATTCAGCATCTTGACCAGTGTTGCCGACCGCCTACATCACACAACCGCACTGGGCTGCTACTACTGACCGACCGCTCTGCATGACGACTATTAGCGTACTGCACTGCACGACTACTACTGACAGAGTACTGCCCTCAACTAGACAGATCTACAGACTCGCAACGACTGACAGACTCGCAACGACTGACCGACAGACTGAGAACCGCTTGCAACACTCGCGCGGTCAAGCGCATACTCTCTGGTCACAGATGCTACAATGCCTCGCCATCGCTGCTATGTTACATACGTGTTTCATAACCCTCCACTGGGGGGGCAAAAATTTGGCAGCGATGGTGAGTCATTTGGACTTGCCAAGCGCGGCAAAATTTTTCTTTAATTAACAAAATTCTACAACTTACAGAATATTTAAATGTTGTGCACACGCACTAAGTACAAAATATATCAGACAAAGACAAAAAGTGAGTACAAAACATAGTAGCAAATCAGAAAAATGTATATACAAATTATTTGACAGATAACAAAGTGCACAGGCACTGAAAAAATTCTTTAGCATATTCAGAACAAATAAACAGACTGGTAAGAAAAAATATCATGATGACAAGTGACATAAGTGTACTCGCACTGGAGTTCAGCGAATCGAAAAATGTATAACCTATGAACATAAATGATGTTACCAAAAAATTTTTTTCTTTATGTGACAAGAATCAGGATAGGAAAGGGAAGGATTGCATCATGGTTGTAGCACTTTAGATTGCACACAGCTGCTCTGAAAGTCCATATCTTTCCACAGAAGTACAACACCAAGTGACACAACTTGAAGTTCTTTTCCCATCAGAATTTATCAGTGTAGCCAAGACACTGAACTGTCGTAGTAGTGTTCCATGTTTTCATTTTGGCAGTACATTACGTACACCAAACAGTGGGACCATAATAACGTCTTCATTGCTCACGGTGGTGGACAGCATGTCGTGTCAACACCACGCTCTTACAAGGCACACCCACGTAGAATTAGTGCAAAACCAAAGATAGTGCTCCATGATCACTAGGATAGACAGGATAAATGGACATTGCAGTAATTCAGGGTAGTTAGCTCATGAGGTGAAGGACATCAAGTCACATAATATTGACAATTACACACTTAATTAGCAGTTTGTGGCATTCATAGCCCAGTTATTGAACATTTCTGTACCAAGTATGTAGTATTACAGAAAAATGTTCATTAATTGTTTTACATAGAATCAGTAGTCTTCTTTTCCTAGTTACAAAATGTAGCATGGTTAATTAATCATTTGTCATTCCAATATAGTAAGAATCATTAGCCTTCTCCTGATTACAAAGCATTATTAAACAGTACCATAGTTAATTAATTATGTGTCATTCCAATCTATTAAGAATCACTAGCTGGCATCATGGGTAATCGTATTACAATAAACAGTAGCGGTCCTTGGCCAGTTACAAAGTATATTTAGTATGACAGAATAATGTTCATCAGAAGTCTTAGTTGAAAAGGAGAGTCAATTATTGGCCTAGCATTAACATAATACATTGAGTGATACAAATTATTGGCACTCATTGGCCATTAACCAAAACATGAAAACTCAACATGGGAAAAAAAGGGCTAATTAATGGCATAATTAATAACAATTCTTCAAGTGACATTAATTATTGGCACTCAGTGGCCAGCAAGTATTGAATAGAATCATCATTCAGTATTATTCAGATTATTACGAAGTCATTATTAAAAATCAGTTAATTACAGTCATAGCATTAATAATCACAGGCATTTTAAGTAGTCTCATTACCATAAACAGTGTTCCTCCTTCAGTAGTATTCAGATCATTACAAAGTCATTATTAAAATCAGTTAATTACAATCATAGCATTAATAATCGTGGGCATTATAAGTCGTCTCATTACAATAAACAGTGGCAGTTATTAGCTAGTGACAAAGCATTATCTTAAATATATACTTTTTTTTTCTCATTAAGAAGTCATTACTGAAGCGACATACTATTCAGAGCTAATCAGTATTATTCAGAATTATCATAAACTAGTGACATTATGTGGGACTGGTAATACATTTTTTTGGTAGCAATGCATTGCGTTGGGATCGTTAATTAATTGCTGAGGCATAACACTATTTGTTTTTGACCTATTGCTGCAAATGAGAATAGGTAACGTCATTCGTCATGAGTCAGCTGTAGCAAGATTATGTAACAAGGCAGTATGTGTGATCACATTTATAAATGATAAACACAAATGGGTAAAATACAAAAAAATGCAAGTACTAGAACAGGTATAATAAGTAACAGGTTTAGTAAGTATCATGAAAAACTTCTCCTGGAAAAATTACAAAATGGATTATTAACCTGAAAGAAGAAACGCACACTATGCTGAAAAGTAGTGAACTTCGAATTAACAGGTAGTGAAATGTGTATAAAAATGTGTTCCATAGCTGTCCTTTCCAAAACTTTCCGTCATCCTACTATGCAATATAACACCTGCTGTCAAAACAAACTGCAACAAATACTTAAATAACTACATAGCATAAATATAAAACTCCAACATTATCCTCATCTGTAAAGAAAAAACTTCATTATCAATCACTTCATTATCCACATTATCATAACTTCATTATTATCATCACCTGTAAAGAAAAACTTCATTATTCATAATACCATATCCTTCATCATTATTCATCAGTATTCATTATCATCTGCAAAAAATCACTTCATTACTCATTATACAACTATTCCTTATCTCTAGCATATTTCATCACTAAAACTAAGATGTGTAGTTCAGTCTGACAGCCTGCATCAATCACCTTGTATTCTGAAAGAAAAAATTAGCTAAGACTGCTATTCTATGATGAGTATAGTATATTCTTGTTAATGCTTGTTAATCCTGATCCATTTACTCTTCCTCATAAAGTTATTGCATCTCCTTTCGTTTATTCCGTAGGTGAAATTCCCATTTCTGTTGAATTTATTTCTTACACGCATCATTTCTTTCTGAAATTCATGAACAAAGATTAATGTCTTGCATTTAAATCATATACCCACTAAATAATGACTGGTTTATGGTGACACAATTAAGCATACAGCATAACATGACAGAAAACGTAACGTGTCAAAGACATTGACAGTGTTCAGATGCAAAAATGTACACAGAATAATACGATGCAGCAGCAAAAAATGTAAAACAGTCACGATCTTGAGATGTCATAGGGCAAAAAATGTCAAAGTCAACTGGTGTGTGTTATATCCTAACTATTTCACAGTGCATACTAACAAAACTGGAATACAATCGTACATAAAAAGACAAATGTGACGTTCGTTGTGTTCAGCTCGTATGTAGTGTAGTTAATAGAGGCGAGAATTAAAGACTTTAATGAAAAAAATGTAATGAAATTAACATGTCATTAGCTAACATTGCATAATTAGTCATAAAGTACGTAAGTTCATCTGGAAAAATATGCACGGTCTGATGTGTAACGACAAGAAAAGCGACCTGCTAACCTTACCTTGCCGGGCACTTGCCAAGAAAAAATACGATAATCATCAGTAATTAGTCAGGTGAAATAATTGCGTTAGTAAATGGCATCATAGTGTGTTGAATCATAAAGTGTCTTCACTCAATAAACGGTTTAATGTTTGAGATATGGTGGTTGCCTTTCGATTTTCTGGTTCTCAAAGTTTCGACGTGTACAACATTGGGGTGAGGGATGCTGCGAATCCGATATGGACCTGCGTATAGAAGTTCAAATTTACTGCACTTACCTTTTAATTTGCTGGATAAATAGTGTGTACGTATTAATATCTTCTGTCCAACGTGAAAGTCGCGGCGTGTACAAACCTGTTTTTGCTGTCTTCTCCGGCGCTCTGCGGCACGTTTGATGTTGTTCAGCGCAATGTCAATTATTTCGTGGTGTCTAAGTCGCCGACATTTGGGGAATTTTACTAATTCCTTAATTTTGTTTGGTGGTTCAACGTTTTTCAGTATAACAGACGGAGATAGCATAGTGGATTCATTTGGAATGGAATTAATTACATCTTGGAATGAGAGTATGTGTGTATCCCAATCAATATGTCTTTTGTGGCAGTATATTCTACACAGTTTACCAATTTCTTTCATTAATCTCTCACAAGGGTTCGAAGAAGCATGGTACTTGGATATATAGATCGGAGAAATGTTTCTGGCTCGTAACATGCGTGTCCATATAGCTTGCTGTAAAAGAATTTTGCGTAGTTGCGTGCGTTCGTCGTCTGTATTTGCACTGCTTTGTTTAACTTTATCGGAAATCATCTGTATTACGTCGTAGTCAGCTTCGTCTGGAGTATTATAGTTGTGTACGTACGTATCCGTGAACAATGCAGAATTACAGTCTAAGTTGCGTGTTGCGGAATAGACCTCTGTGCGGTTAATTGTTTGTTCTTCCGCAGACAATGAATGCTGAAACTCTAAAGCCAATTGTACATTTTCGTCCTTTAGCATTAAATAAGAATTTTGAAAATCAATAACTGCGTCGTGTTGTACCTGAAAATTCGTACCTAAAATTACGTCTGTTGTCAATAAAGGAACAATCCAAAAATTAGAGTGGAAAGTATGACCTCCAATACAAAATGATAAATGCGTCTGTAATTTAACGTCTACTCCTTTACTAGATACTGCTCCCTTCACTTTTGTTTTGCCTAATGGTAATGTGGGATGGGTATTCTCTTTGTTGCACTCGTTAAAAGTTTCTTCATTTATTACTGATATCGGTGAGCCGGAATCAATTACTGCTGAGAATTTCGATGAACCAATTTTAATTTCGATAATAGGATGTGAAATGGTTTTCTGAATAAATGATCTTTCCTGTAAAAGAGTGTCTCGTATGTCGTCAAAAGTAATTACATTTTCGTGAATAACATTCTGCGTGTCTAAAGTAGTGCTTACGTTACTGGAATATGCAATCTGTACTGTGTCTGGTCAAATTCTGTCGTACGTGCTATTATTTACGGGAGAATGTTGTGGCATATCCACTATATGAACTGTTCTGTTATTTCTTAATGACGTGTTACGCTATGGATGACACCTATTGTCTGTTTCATTCATGATAATATGTTGTTGCTGATGTTCTTGCTGCTGAAAGGATCGACTGTTATTAAATGTACGCTGAAAATTGTGCTCATCATTTTTTTTTTTTTACATCTGTCATGATAGTAATTTCTATACGGCGCATTGCGATAGGAATTGAAATGGTGTGTTGTCTGTACGTAGTTATTTCTTTGCTGCCATGCGTTACTATTTGTTGGAGCTGGGACTATACGTGCACGCGGCGAAACATAAAAGTTTGGTTGACCTTGTAGACTGCATTGTTGGTTAGGTATGCTAAGCGGCTCACTTTCATGCTATTGTGGTGAAAAACGTACATTGTTACCATAAATGTGGTTGCGACTGCTGAAATTTTGTACATACTGATAATTACGATTTTATCTGTAATTAAAATTACGGCGGTAGTTGTCATTACGGGAGTGCCTACTGAAAATTGTCACATTCGGTAGAGGTTGTCTTATCGGGTATTCATTACATGTTCTTAATTCTAGGTAGAGCAATAGTTAAAGAGCAGTTTTGATAGATATAAAGGATAGTAGAAGAGAAGGCAGCAGTGCAGAAAACTAAAGATGAAACAGCACTACTACAGCTCGGGGCCCTATGCTCGCTACGGCACATATTCATTAAAGCGTAATGAATCCCCTGAGGTCTATTACGCACTGCAAATAAATTTTAGCTTTTGCGTTACAGGCAATAGCGGTAAAATTTCAAAGGCAAATTGTTGTATCCGTGCTAATTCAAATTCCTTCATTGCAGGCAATGCTGTTGTAAATACAAAAATAAATTGTCGCATCTGGTTCAAAGCTAGCTTCTGCATTACAGGCAATAGCGGTGAATGTACAAAGATAAATTGTCGTATACAGTGCAAAGCGTGTACCTGTGTTCTGTCATTATTAAATTCTTTACATTTTCTTGCGGATAAAAATTGCTCATAATCTATGTTCTCGTCACCGAATTTGAGAACACGTTCAGGTTTGTATGTGAATCTGTTCGTCTGTGTCATTTCGTACTTCAAGTTACGTAGCTTTTCAGATTTTAAGTCGCGTGGCTTTTCGGATTTTACGTCTCGTAGTCTCTGTAAATTGCTTACATGATACGCGCTGCGTGACTCTGACAAATGCTCGCAAAGTGGCGGATTCTGTGACGTATTGGTGACTGAAATAGTTTTCAACTCTGTTACTGTAACACTTTCGTCAATTTGGTTGATCTGTCGTGCAAATTTCTCGTCATCTTCCGTATTCGGAGTGTGTGAAACTTCCACTGACTCTAAATTAATTTCGTCGCGAATCTGTACTTCGTTTTTAGGGCATTCTTCAGTGACTGCATTAATTTCGTGTATCACTGTTGCGTTTGCTGAACATTGTTCAGTGACTGCATTAACTTCGTCTTTATGTGATTCTGTTGCCCCTACACGTGTGCTATTTAATTCTTGTGCAACAGTGCCAACTTCTTTATTACTGTTTTTAGCACAAGCCTCAGTATCCTCAGGTAATTGTTCTTTAATGTCCTGGCATTGCACGGTAATAGCTGTATTCTCTTCACTAACTTGTCTGCTCCGTTCGTTAAGGTTGTCTTGTTTTTCGTTCGTCAGTTTGAAACTTTCATTTAGTTGTTTGAAATAATTATTCATCATTTCATTCCGCTGTTTGTACTGTTCCCTAAGTTGTTTGAAATTTTCACTCTGTTGTCGGACCTGTTCACTAAGTTTGTCTTGTTTTTTGTCATTATTGTCAAGTTTTTCATTAAAGTGTTTGTTATCTTCCCTAAGTTGTTTGAAATTTTCACTCTGTTGATTATTATCTTCCCTAAGTTGTAGCAGTATTGCCATAATTGGATCCGAGCCAAAATTACCATTTCTATTATCTGTACTGTTCAATAGTGGATCTGGAATTGTTTCACTTTCTGTAACCATTCGGTCATTTTGAAATTTACAAAAAGGTTTGTCAGTCAAATGTATACTATCAGTCATTGTTTCGGAATTAAATACATCTGTCCTACTTTGTGTGATCTGTTCATTTTCATTAGACAGATTTGTCTGTACATTACTTGAGTTTTCCGAATCGGGTGTGTTAAGCTGGGCAGCGCTCATTACAATAGAGCGTTCTGCGTCATCAATTGTCGTCAAATTAACAGACGAGACAATTGAGTTCGTTTGTTCATTATCAGGGTAAAAGTCATCACTAGTTGTTGGAATGCACTGATTGTTAGTGGACGCAGGATTGTCATGATTACACTGCGTGTCATATGTCCTATCGGTAAAGTTGTTTGAGTCGGTAATTTCATTCAAAATACCTCGCGATACACTATTCACAGTCTTTCGCGGCATTTTAACAATAGTCAAAATTATTCACAAAACAAATAAGCACAATGCAAAAGTAACACACAAATACAACAGAGCAAAGAATTGCCGTTGACCTGTAGAAAGAAAAGTCACAAGATTAGTAAAAGCGTTGCGCCAAATCCTAATTATATCTAAGCAAATAAGAGCAGATATCTGACTGTTGCTCAAAAGACTCTCAACGAAATACGATCCTGGACTGGGTGTCGCCAAGTGTAACCTCCCCACAAAAATTTAAAAGGAATGTAATGACAATACTTAATAGAAATGGGAGCCAAACGTAACCTCCCTAGCAATTAAATTTAATGACAATAAAAGTGAGAATCGCAATCTGAGTCAAGTATAAGTTTTTCATAAAAAATTAAAGTCCATTCAGTGACAAGAAAATATCAGTGATAATAATGATTCAATTAAACCGGAATATCGGTCTTTGGCCCTGTGCAAAACAATCGGAATTAAAGTCTTACCTCATAATAACTGGATGTCAAATTTCTGCTCTTATCTTTGCGCACGGCTTGGAGGAACTGCATTGCAAATAATAATATTCCTTTTTTCTGTGATTTTACTGAAAATTTTCTTTAAAAGAAGTGGAATGAAATGGGAAGTGCAATTAAATCTTTAGTTCAATAAAAAATAAAATTTTTGAAAAATGCTTTTGAGATCAAAATTATTATTGGGGGACTTGTTAGAGATTGATTACAATAAATAAGTTTTACATTGTCTAATGATTATATTAATTAACAGTATACCTCATTCAGCATCTTGACCAGTGTTGCCGACCGCCTACATCACACAACCGCACTGGGCTGCTACTACTGACCGACCGCTCTGCATGACGACTATTAGCGTACTGCACTGCACGACTACTACTGACAGAGTACTGCCCTCAACTAGACTGACAGACTCGCAACGACTGACCGACAGACTGAGAACCGCTCGCAACACTCGCGCGGTCAAGCGCATACTCTCTGGTCACAGATGCTACAATGCCTCGCCATCGCTGCTATGTTACATACGTGTTTCAACTCATAACATTATAAACTTTACATCCACCATTATTCCTTTTTTTTCTGGTACATATCATCAGTACGTTGCTCAATGCGTATCGCTTAGGGAGAATGAATGTATTTGCTAGGGTAATTTAAATAACAAATTTTTTTCCGTACTGCGAATCTTTATTTTTTAAGCCATTAACGAGCTTCCATTGAAATACAAAAATCTTTTCTGTCACAACAGCCAGCGGTCCGCTTACTTGTTTTTGCTTTAGGTCAGTTTTACACCAGTTGATGACATATTTTATAAACATGGCATCAGATATTAATGGAATACGACTTAGGCTGTGGCACGAATAACGCCACTTTAGCTTACTGAACGTGGTTTTCTGGCGTTTTGCGTTGGCTGTAAGGTAAATGCAGGAACTAGAAGTCCCCTCCCAAATATTCCCAAGTGGGACTCCCTCTGCTACGTCTTACAGTTGGCTCTCAAATCCCTGACTCTGCATGAGTCGTAACTCGAACAGTTGAATCTATCAGAAAATGAAAAGTATAAAAAAATCACAGTCATCTAAATTGAACAAGCGCACCTAAGACACGATATGGTGTCGAGAATGGAAAATTAATTGATAAATTATCGATAGATGGTTATCCATTACCGTCAGACCCTGGCACTGTGACAATATACGTTAAACGATTCATTCATTGTTCACACTTTAAAGGACTCTTCGACCAGGGAAAGTGATTAACATTCTAAATCAAAGACACTCTATTGGTTTGATGCTGAATCTAAAAAAAACAAAAAAATAGTGTGCAGTTCTTTTATTTTGGAATAAAATCGAAAAGTCTGTGCAGATGAAAGTTAGGACAGTAGATATACTGAAACAGACACTGACACTGTCGGTTCATACTTCGGTACACGAAGCAACTTAGCCAGAACATACGATTCGGACTTACGTCCAGATTTGTTCTTGACATGCTTTCAACAGCGTGTGTGGACTAACAAAATTTTTACTCTGAATACTAATAAAGTCTAACTACCACAGAAGCGACGTACCGCAAAGGCAAAATTTCCATCATGTGCTCCTTAACCAAAAAACTCAAGACAGAGTCTCATTTAGTGATGACATTAGACGTTGTCGATGCTGGTCCGTCGCTAAGAGATATATGGTAAGCTACCTACTCCCTCTTGGTGGTTTGTCATCCACACAACACAGGGAGAGATTTGACACAGCATACTTAGGAAAGAACAATTCGGCGTTATTAGCTCACTTCGTCTCGTTCGCTGGTTCCACAAACGACATAGCCTACACTGACATACACTGAGGTGACGAAAGTAATGGGATAGTGATATGCAGATGTACAGATGGCGGTATTATCAAGTACACATGGTACAAAACGGCAGTGCATTATTCGGGAGGACGACGGTTCAATCCCGTCTCCGGCCATCCTGATTTAGGTTTTCCGTGATTTCCCTAAATCGTTTCAGGCAAATGCCGGGATGGTTCCTTTGAAAGGGCACGGCCGATTTCCTTCCCAATCCTTCCCTAACCCGAGCTTGCGCTCCGTCTCTAATGACCTCGTTGTCGACGGGACGTTAAACATTAACCACCACCACCACCAGTGCATTGACGGAACTGTCATTCCCGGCCCCTTCAGAAATGCAGGAGGCCGAGGTGGTGCCCATGGAATTAGAAAAGCCTGCTCATCTTCCCGAGGGGGATGTCGATCAGCAGCAGACGTAAGAAGAAGACGCAGAGACAGTCCCAAAGATCGGCTGCGTCGACGGAGGGCGCTTGCTTGCTACTCCCAGACGAGCACAGCGTGCAAGAGATCCTCAAGAAGATCTTTGAATCGCTTCTCCACGGTACCTATCCCTACCTTGATAATGCCTATCCCTCCGTCCCTCCTGAATTTTGTAAACCTTCTCTGCCTCACAAGCCATTCAACTTCGGTGGCTCCCAAGGAATTCTTTACGGGTTTCATCACCAAGAAGAAACAGATGCTTGTTAATTCACATCCTGTTTTCACCCTTGATGATTGGTGCAACATACTCAGTATCGCAGAAGACTGCATAGAAGAGAGGAAGAGATCCAGTCACTGCTAGCTTGCTAGCTAACTTACTTTTCTTTGTTTCAGTTGATGCCACGATAATTCTTCAAATCAGGTACCATCAACACCAACTCCGGAGAGACAGGATGATCTGCAGTTATCTGCACAAACTCTTACACAGACCGGAGAAAGGAAAGGTCCGTCATTTACGGCAACGACACGCGAGCTGTCATTGGTACTCATCTGATTCATGTGAAAATGTTTCCGACGTGATTAACTCTGCACACCCTGGATTAATATATTCTGAACGTGGAATGGTAGTTGAAGGTAGACGTATGGGACATTCCATTTCGGGATTAGGTAATTAGGTAATTCAGTAATCCGAGATCGACAGTGTCAAGAGTGTGCGTGACTACCAAATTTCAAGCAGTATCTCTCGCCGTGAACAACGGAGGGGCCGACGGCCTCCACTTAACGACAGAGAGCAGTGGCGTTTGCGTAGAGTTGTTAGTGCTAACAGACAAGCAGCATTGTGTGAAATAACCGCAGAAACGTATTCGTTAGGACAGTTCGGGGAATCTGGAGTTAATGGGCTATAACGGCAGACGACCGACGCGTTTGCCTTTGCCAACACCCTGTATTACCTTTCCCGGGCTCGTGTCCATATCGGTTGGACCACAGACGACTGAAAAACCGTGGCCTGGTTAGATGAGTCCCAGTTTCAGCTGGTAAGAGCTGATGATAGGGTTCGAGTGTGATGCAGACCTCGCGAAGCTATGGACCCAAGTTGTCAATAAGGCACTGTGCAAGCTGCTGGTGGCTCCATAATAATGTAGGCTGGAACGGACAGCGTTCTCTGGTGCAACTGAATCGATCATTGACTGGAAATGATTATATTCGGTAACTTGGAGACCATTGGCAGTCATTCTTGCACCTCATATTCTCAAAAAAAGATGGAATGTCAGAACATTCTGGACAATTAGAGCGAATAATTTGGCCAACCAGACCGCCTGACATGAATCCCATCGAACATGTATGGGACATATTCGAGAGATCAGTTCGTACACAACATCCTGCAACGGCAACACTTTCGCTGGGCGGCTATAGAGGCATCATGGTTCTATAGTTCTGCAGGGGACTTCCAGTTACTTGCTGACTCCATCCCAGGTCCAGTTGCTGCACTACTCAGGACAAAAGGAGGCCCGACACGACGTTAGGAGGTATCCCATGACTTGTGGCACCTCGGTGTATTTTTTAAATTTTTTAATGAAGGTTAAAAACAGCCAACAGGTCACATACAGGGTGTTTCAAAAATGACCGGTATATTTGAAACGGCAATAAAAACTAAACGAGCAGCGATAGAAATACACCGTTTGTTGCAATATGCTTGGGACAACAGTACATTTTCAGGCGGACAAACTTTCGAAATTACAGTAGTTACAATTTTCAACAACAGATCGCGTTGCAAGTGATGTGAAAGATATAGAAGACAACGCAGTCTGTGGGTGCGCCATTCTGTACGTCGTCTTTCTGCTGTAAGCGTGTGCTGTTCACAACGTGCAAGTGTGCTGTAGACAACATGGTTTATTCCTTAGAACAGAGGATTTTTCTGGTGTTGGAATTCCACCGCCTAGAACATAGTGTTGTTGCAACAAGACGAAGTTTTCAACGGAGGTTTAATGTAACCAAAGGACCGAAAAGCGATACAATAAAGGATCTGTTTGAAAAATTTCAACGGACTGGGAACGTGACGGATGAACGTGCTGGAAATGTAGGGCGACTGCGTACGGCAACCACAGAGGGCAACGCGCATCTAGTGCAGCAGGTGATCCAACAGCGGCCTCGGGTTTCCGTTCGCCGTGTTGCAGCTCCGCCGGTCCAAATGATGCCAACGTCCACGTATCGTCTCATGCGCCAGAGTTTACACCTCTATCCATACAAAATTCAAACGCGGCAACCCCTCAGCGCCGCTACCATTGCTGCACGAGATACATTCGCTAACGATATAGTGCACAGGATTGATGACTGCGATATGCATGTGGGCAGCATTTGGTTTACTGACGAAGCTTATTTTTACCTGGACGGCTTCGTCAATAAACAGAACTGGCGCATATGGGGAACCGAAAAGCCCTATGTTGCAGTCCCATCGTCCCTGCATCCTCAAAAAGTACTGGTCTGGGCCGCCATTTCTTCCAAAGGAATCATTGGCCCATTTTTCAGATCCGAAACGATTACTGCATCACGCTATCTGGACATTCTTCGTGAATTTGTGGCGGTACAAACTGCCTTAGACGACACTGCGAACACCTCGTGGTTTATGCAAGATGGTGCCCGGCCACATCGCACGGCCGACGTCTTTAATTTCCTGAATGAATATTTCGATGATCGTGTGATTGCTTTGGGCTATCCGAAACATACAGGAGGCGGCGTGGATTGGCCTCCCTATTCGCCAGACATGAACCCCTGTGACTTCTTTCTGTGGGGACACTTGAAAGACCAGGTGTACCGCCAGAATCCAGAAACAATTGAACAGCTGAAGCAGTACATCTCATCTGCATGTGAAGCCATTCCGCCAGACACGTTGTCAAAGGTTTTGGGTAATTTCATTAAGAGACTACGCCGTATTATTGCTACACATGGTGGATATGTGGAAAATATCGTACTATAGAGTTTCCCAGACCGCAGCACCATCTGTTGTTGAAAATTGTAACTACTGTAATTTCGAAAGTTTGTCCGCCTGAAAATGTACTGTTGTCCCAAGCATATTGCAACAAACGGTGTATTTCTATCGCTGCTCGTTTAGTTTTTATTGCCGTTTCAAATATACCGGTCATTTTTGAAACACCCTGTAGGTTCCACTGCATTCACCTGGTCTCGATGCAGACTAAGGGTATCTTCATCAGAATAAGTTATAGTTATGTAACTTATTCTGATGAAGATAACCTTAGGCGGTTTCGAAATCAGAGCAATGCAATAAAATTTGCGTAATTAGTTGGCAGTTTTATACTTCATTAAAATTTTAATACGGTTGCTGAACGTAAATCATGTTCACGATTGGCTGACATTTATGTTTTTGTCATATAGAACTTATATTTTTGTATAAAAGCAAGGTTTGGAAAATGATCGTGACTACACGGCAACTAGACTGAAGAGCCAAATAAACTGGTACACATGCATAAGATCATGTAGGGCCCCCGCGAGCACGCAAAAGTGCTACAACACGACGTGGCATAGGCTCGACTAATGTCTGGTTTAGTTCTCGAGAGAACTGACACCATGAATCCTGCAGGGTTGTCCATAAATCCGTAAGAGCACGAGGGGGTGGAGAGCTCTTCTGAACAGCACGTTGCAAGGAATCCCAGATATGTTCAATAATGTGTATGTCTGGGGAGTCTGGTGGCCATCCGAAGTGTTTAAGCTCAGAAGAGTGTTCCTGGAGCCATTCTGTAGCTATTATGGACCTGTGGGATATCGCTTTGTCCTGCTGGAATTGCCCAGGTCCATCGGAATGCACAATGGACATGAATGGATGCAGGTGAGCAGACAGGGTGCTTAAGTACGTGTCAACCGTCAGAGTCGTGTCTAGACGTATCAGGGGTCCCATATCACTTCAACTGCTCACTCTCCACACCATTATAGAGCCCCCACGAGCTTGAACAGTCCCGTGCTGACATGCAGGGTTCGTGGGTCATGAGGTTGTCTCCATACCCGTACACGTCCATCCACTCGTCCGACCAGACAACATGTTTCCAGTCATCAACTGTCCAGTGTAGGTGTTGACGGGTACAGGCGAGGCGTAAAGCTTTGTGTCGTGCAGTCATCGAGGGTACACTTGTGGGTCTTCGGCTACGAAAGTCCATATCGATAATGTTTCGTTGAATGGTTCGCACGCTGACACCTGCGATGACCCAGCACTGAAATCTGCAGCAATTTGCGGAAGGATTGCACTTCTGTCACGTTGAACGATTCTCTTCAGTCGTCGTTGGTCCCGTTCTTGCAGATCCTTTTCCGGCGGCAGCGATGTCGGAGATTTATTTTTTATCGGATTCCTGATATTCACGGTACACTCGTGAAATGGTCGTACGGGAAAAATCCCCTGTTCATAGCTGTGTCCCATCGCTCGTGCGCAGACTAAAACTCCACGCTCAAACTCGCTTAACTTTTGATAACCTGTCATTGTAGCAACAATAACCGATCTAACGGCTGCGCCAGACACTTGTCTTACACAGGCTTTGCCTACCGCAGCGTCGTATTCTGCCTGTTTACATATCTCTGTATTTGAATACGCATGCCTGGACCAGTTTATTTGGCGCTTCAGTGTAATACTTCTGCATCCGAAGCGCACAGTATACATCAGTGTAACGAGTTTTTTTTTTTTTTTTTTTCACAGTTAAGCGTCACCATTTGGGGGTGGGGGGCAAAATCCCCTGCCGGCCATACAGTTTTACATTTTTGCCGTTTGCGCTTTAGGTGAATACCCAGATGGCCCCTTTGAAATGTACACGGTCGTTTTCTTCCCGCATCCTTCCAACATCCGAGCCTGTGGATCAGCTTTAGTGATCTCACCGCCGACGATACACTAAACCGTAATCTTCCCTTTTTTTTCCTTCCTGTGTCACAATTTCTTAATCGGTAAGACACTGGCACTGACTGTCCAGATGACGATCTCGGTTTAGGACACTGGCGCTAGTAATGTACACAGCTATATATCCATGTCAAATAACGTCTGTGGAGGCAACTCCTCTCTTCCTAGGCATAAATCAACCTCAAGTTTTCCGTCGCCATTAGCATATCCGTCATCGTCCTACTGCACCTTCGTTTATCAGTTGCTCTGATTAATTATTGTAATGTTTGGGAAAACCTCTGTGGGAAGATCGTATGAACAATAAGGTTAGGTCAACATCCTAGTGGATCTACTTGGCCTGCCCATGGTTGTACTACATTGAAAACAAGCGTTTTAGAGAGTAGTGAAAATATGCTGCAACTCTATGACTAAACTACAGATTTAAAACATGATTCATTACAAAAATAAATTGAACATATAAACATGTTACTTAATTACAGACATTGGCACCATCCATTTATGTCTGTCTATGGGATATAGGTTTCTTCCAGACTTTTTAGCCTTTTACATTCAGGCTTGTCGTGCTTGTTTCTTTACGTCTTCAATACATCTCCCATTAGATCGCCATCTAGCTCTTTTTTAATAACGAGGAATGCGACATAGGGTCGTCTTAGTCCATTTCCCGTCATTTCGCCTCGCTATATATTCACCCATCTTCATTTCAGCTTGAAAACAGTGATTACCACGTCCTGAATTCATGTGTGTTCTATTATCAATTAGTTTGTTTTTGTGCCCTTTTTATCCTCAAGATGCTTATTTCCATTGCCCGTTGAGATATCTTCTATTTTTAAATAGTTTACGCATTTAATGAAGATTATTCTCTTTCGTAAATTAGTATTGGTAGGCTGCATTACTTCCGTTTAAGATACATTCGGAATTTACTCCTGAATATAGCGTTTAGGTTTCAAAGTTTTTCTGTCCGCCTGTTTATTTCCTCGATCGTTCATCTACTTGCTGTTTTCAGGTGTCGTAAGAATACAAATTCTTCAGCTGTTCTTGTTCTGGTCAGGCTACATCCATACTCCGCAAGCCACCTGACGATGTGTGGCGGAGGGTACTTTGAGTACCTCTATCGGTTCTCCCTTCTATTCCAGTCTCGTATTGTTCGTGGAAAGAAAGATTGTCGGTATGCCTCTGTGTGGGCTCTAATCTCTCTGATTTTATCCTCATGGTCTCTTCGCGAGATATACGTAGGAGGGAGCAATATACTACTTGACTCCTCGGTGAAGGTATGTTCTCGAAACTTCAACAAAAGCCCGTACCGAGCTACTGAGCGTCTTTCTTGCCGAGTCTTCCACTGGAGTTTATCTATCATCTCCGTAACGCTTTCGCGATTACTAAATGATCATGTAACGAAGCGCTCTGCTCTCCGTTGTATCTTCTCTATCTCTTCTATCAACCCTATCTGGTACGGATCCCACGCCGGTGAGCAGTATTCAAGCAGTGGGCGAACAAGTGTACTGTAACCTACTTCCTTTGCTTAAGGATTGTATTTCCTTAGAATTCTTCCAAGGAATCTCAGTCTGGCATTTGCTTTACCGACGATTAATTTTCTATGGTCATTCCATTTTAAATCACTCCTAATGCCTGCTCCCAGATAATTTATGGAATTAACTACTTCCAGTTGCTGACCTGCTATATTGTAGCTAAATGATAAAGGATCTTTCTTTCTATGTATTCGCAGCACATTACACTTCTCTACATTGAGATTCAGTTGCCATTCCCTGCACCATGCGTCAATTCGTTGCAGATCCTCCTGCATTTCAGTACAATTTTCCATCGTTACAACCTCTCGATATACTACAGCATCATCCACAAAAAGCCTCAGTGAACTTCCGATGTTATTCACAAGGTCATTTATGTATATTGTGAATAGCAACGGTCTTACGACACTCCCCTGCGCCACACCTGAAATCACTCTTACTTCGGAAGACTTCTCTCCATTGGGAATGACGTGCTGCGTTCTGTTATCTAGAAACTCTTCAATCCAATCACACAATTGGTCTGATAGTCCATATGCTCTTACTCTGTTCGTTAAACGACTGTGGGGAACTGTATCAAACGCCTTGCGGAAGTCAAGAAACACTGCATCTACCTGGGAACCCGTGTCTGTGGCCCTCTGAGTCTCGTAGACGAATAGCGCGAGCTGGGTTACACACGATCGTCTTTTTCGAAACCCATGCTGACTCCTAAAGAGTATATTTCTAGTCTCCAGTTTTGGAGCAAACGCTTTCATTTAGCCGGTAACTAAACTAAGTAGCTTCTAATGTGGTCTCGCGAAGCTGAGTGAGCCCCTTCCAGACTTTCTAGTCGCATAAAAATCCGATACGGTCACCAGAAATCGAACGATGGCCAATGGACTACATTACTAGACCGCAAAGGCAACGGGACAGGAAGATAGTAATGGTATATTAGACGGTAATACGTTGCACAAACACCTCTGCATACACTTGACACAGGAAGAAAGTCGCGTCTTGAAAGGCATACTGACAATCGTTTTTCCCTCGCTCTCTTTGCGAGTGGGACAGGGAAGGAAATCACAAGTAGTCGTACAAGGTAGTCTCCACCATGCATCACACGGTGGCTTGCGGAGTATGTATGTAGATGTAAGTGAAGAAGTGAGCCAAAAATTTCGGCTTCGAACGACATGATTTATCGTGGAATTCCATGTCACACATACATCTCTGCTGAACTGCTTCCCTCTTTCTCGCAGCTTGAGAATTGTCAGCGTGTATAATTCAATGGATGGGCAGCAAATGGCTTTGAGTACTGTAGCAGAATTTATAATCGTACATCCTGAGTCAAAGAAATAACTTCGCTTATTTGAGATGCAAGTGTCATAGTTCTCCGTCAGCAGGTCGCTGAACCAGAGGTCTGAGATTCAAAAGAGCGGGTATAGGGAACACCGCAGTGCGACGGTGCAGTGGCCGGGCACCGAACCGGCGACCTGCAGCAGTGGCAGCGGCGGGCGGGGCGTCGCGACGCCGATGGCTGTAAGGATGCAGCGGCAGCGCCAGTGGCCGCTATGTGGGTCACCGGCTCAGCAGCTCAGGGGCGATAGAAATAGCGGCCGCCGTTGCAGAGGTCTGCCGCCGAGCGCGTCACCGCCTGATCAACAGCTGCCCGCTTTTAATCTGCGTGCTCGCTGCATTCGCACGTGCAGGCGAGTCTCCATACTGGCAATGCTCCATTACGTTTTAAAATACACCGAAACAGAACAGCTCTTTAAGAATTTTCCACGATCAGGATCGCTTGCACACTTGGTGTCTTTTTTTTTAATTTTTTATTTTTTATTTTATTTTTTTTTTCCCGTACGTCAATCGCTAAAAACGGAACCCTAATAGGATCATTTTGTTAGCCGTCTGTCAAGACCCCTTTTTCTCAGGAACGGTTGGAGGTTGAAATTTATATCAAATATTACGGTATATGGCCCCTTGTCGGCGTAAAAGATATGAGGTTCTACGTCAACGCAGTCAAAAGATGCAGCCATTTATGTCACATATTTTGACAGTCACAAACTCACTCATCCGAATCTATTGATGAACTATCTATGTATATAAATAGGTTTGTACTGAACTCTCAGAGCCCGAGTCCTGCCGGCCGAGGTGGCCGAGCGGTTCTAGGCGCTCAGTCCGGAACCGCGCGGCTGCTACGGTCGTAGCATGACTCGGGCATGGATGTATGTGATGTCCTTAGGTTAGTTAGGTTTAAGTAGTTCACTATATATAGGTTGCATCAGAATTCACGTTACACTCTTCTAGAGATCGTAGAGGGTGCTTAATAGATCAAGTTTTTTAGAGGAACGAATGTCCGGAAACGCCGTCCAATGATGCTACAGTGTCGAAGTTATAGTCGCCGGCGCCTGTGTATGCATGTATATACAGGGTAATTCCGTAATGATGTTATAAACTTTGAAGGACGATAGAGAATGATAAATGCATCAATTTGAGGTAAGGCACCTGTACCGAAAACGAACGAGTCGAAAGTTATAAGCGAAAGCAGTTCTGACACCTCTGACCGTAGATTACATGAACCACTAATGTTGTTTCTAAGATTGTAGGGCAGGCAACTTTCAGAGGTGATGGTATGGACTAACAAGAGCAAAAAAGTCTAGCACACATGGACTAAGAGTACATGCTCAAGATTGAGATGTGCTTCACACTAGTGAAGATGAACAAGCGCTCATAGCTCCTCACGTATGCAATTTTAATCTCGGTTGCATACCTTACATTCTTAGCGGCAACAGTGTTGGGACATGTATTCCGTTGTCAGAGATTCGGAATGATTTTTGCTTGTAACTTTCCACTCAATAGTTTCCGCACCAGCGACTCTTACCTCAAATTGATACATTTATCCGTCTCCATCATACTTCAAAGTATGTAACATCGTAACAGAATCACCTTGTATGGACGTACATTTACAGGCACCAGCGCCTTTTACTTTGACGCTCTGTAGCGTCGTTGGATGACGTTTCCGAACATGAATTCCTGTGTAAAACTTGATCTACTAAGTCCCCTCTACAACCTCTAGATGTGTGTAACATGAATTGTGAAACACTTGTGTATAATTAATTTTGTACAGGAACCCTCAAAGCGCGAGTGCTACTCGCCCTTGTCCGGGAATTAATCCACCTGCCTGAAACGCTGAAATACTATCTGTACTTAGCCGCAGGTTATGCAAGTGGTATCATTACCGATATCGATTTATTACATATCATCACATGGCCTGTTAAGTAACGTGAATTGTAAAACACTAGGAAACTCAGCTATAAATGCTGGAACTAAACTAAATATAGTAAAATAGTAGGACACCAAATTAAAACCAAACAAAGTTTTTTAAATGACCATTGTCACCTGAATGCGTCCCACAGTAACCGTTACCTGTAGAGGCGCTAAAATAGCATGCCTGCAATATGTGACTAGTAATCAATGCAACTATGCAACTGAATGACGTCTCAGAGAGGAAACAAAATTTAGCTGTCATTCCAAGATAATTTAATAGCGCAAAACCGTAACGACCCTGGCGTTCTATAAGTAAGTGTTTCTTTTTTCCAATTGTGAGCTCCTTCGGTATTCTAAAGAAACTGTGCGCTTTGAATGTCGCTTTGAACAAATGTTCAAAGTTGGTTACTCTTAAATTGGTAATATGAGATTAAGAAAATTTACGGTGTAACACTTTTAGTGAGAGAAAGCCTTGTCAAATAGAAAACTAGTAAAAAAATAGCTGAACTACTGGTGTGGATAAGCTAGACACATACTAGAAAACAAAATAGATGACAGCCGCCAGCAGACACGATCTGCGAGTGACAAACTAGTAGCTGCCGCTCGCAAGTGTACACTCAAAATGCAGTGCGAATCAAATGATACGTCAAGCTAGTAGTAGACAAGCGCCAGTCGGCACACCAATAAAGGCAAATAGTAAAAGACAAGAAGAAGTCGAAACCCGCAATGACATCTCTTGTGTGACTAGAAGCTAAAAAAAAAAAGTTATGAGACGGTCACTGTGTTTCCCTGAGGTATTAAGGCTAGTCTGCGTGTTTTGGAATCCCAATCTAGTAGTAGTGAACATCTTGAGCACATCACTTCGTGTAAGTGTTTATTGTTTGCACTAAGAAGCGATATGAAATGAAAGTATCACGTAAAATCAGTATTAACGAAGGCGAATGGAAGACAGATTTGTTTAAAGGGTTCTGGGGAAGTGCTATGTACCTATACAAGAGGCGTATACAAGAACTAGCGGGTTGGTTGGTTGATTTTGGGGGAGGGGGGAGGATGGAGGCAGATGATCAAAGAGAGAGGTCATCGGTCCCATCGGATTAGGCAAGGATGGGGAAGGAAGTCGGTAGTGCCCTTTCAAATGAACCATCCCGACATTTACCTAAAGCGATTTAGGGAAATCACGGAAAACATAAAGCAGGATGACCGGACGCGTGTCTGAACCGCAGCCCTCCCGAATACGAGTCCAGTGTACTAACAACTCCGTTACCTCGCTCGTTGAACTAGCGGGACTTATTTTATTGTTCCAGTGTTTGGAGGCCTTATCACATAGGCATGACAACGGCAAGGGGTGGGTTTGGCGGCGTGCTGGTATGATAGTAACAGGTCGATAGAGTAACAGAAATGCTCCGAGGACTTAAGTGTAAATTCTCGGATGAAAGACGACTTAGTTCTCGTGAAACCCTACCGGGTAAATATAGAGATTACGTATTCGACGAAGACTGTGTGACCATTACGTTTCCACCATTGTCCACATTACATGAGGATCGTGAAAAGACGATGAGAGAGATTAGGGTACGTAAAAAAGCGTATTATCACTTGTCCCTTGATCAGTACGCGAATGAAACAGTACAAGATATTGATAATATTGTTACTGTGCAGCCGCCTCCATGCATACTACACTGGCTTGCGAAGTATATATATACTAACCATTCGAAAGAATGCCCACAATAAACTAAAAGTTTAACCAACCGAATACGGATACCAAATTCCTTGACAATCATCCACACGCACAATATTCTCCTACGTCCCAGCCTCAGGTATAAAAATGAAGCAATGATCTCCGCTGCTCCGAAGATTTGTTAATCCTCCCAAATCCTCGAACGACATGCATTCTATCATACTTTCCATATAACCCTTTAGTGACCAAATTATTTCCGGAAGTTGTAGACTTTTTATGAACACTTTATTGGGCTAAGAAACCGTTCATAAAATCATAGTTTAAATCTTTAAAGTGAGAGTTTAGACTACGAGTATAAAAAAATTAGTGGGAACTATTGTTCCGACCGAACTCTGGAGTAACTTCACTTGCTAATTTAAAAAAATGTAATTCCTTTATTTTTTAGTGCAAAAACATGTTAAAAATTACATTTATATTTGTATTAGTTCATATTGTCCTTTGAGTTCACCAAGGTGATGTACTATGGAACTTAGAGAAGAATGGTGCTACACACAAAGGTACACGACAGTTGCTACACATTATCTTTGTTCTCTTTTCTTTGTTCTTGGTGCTACATTGGCGGCATCTTCTGTTTGTTGTACCTTTTGTAGGGAAATGAGTTCAAACTTTCTCCAGACGAACTTCATCTGGTACTCCAGACACACCTCTTTTTGGTGTTTGAAAATGAACGGGCCTTCCTCTTCTCTTACAACTTGAAAAGCCAGAGATAAGCTGCCTTGCCAAGTGCAATCTAAATGTTAGCTGGTCTGCTTCTGTCTTCTGTAGCTTCCACGTAACGTAGGAATTGACAACTGCCAAATCTACAAGCAAGAAAAACAGTCTGTGCCACCACTTCCATGAACGACGGCCTACAGCATACCGTTCACGCAGCTGATCAAATCTATCCACTCCTCCCATTATTTTATTATACTCTGCCACAGCCAACGGGCAGAATAATTCACTTCTGCTTCCATCTTTGTTTCTTCTCAAAACAGTTGTAACGTGCTTGGGATTGTGGTAATTTGATAATATACAAACAGGTTTACTATCCTGCCACTTCACTGCTGCAACACATGACCTGACAGAAAATTCGAATTCTTGCCTGCTAAGCTTGGAATTTGTTTTCAGCATATCAGGCAAATCTTTCCTGTTTGGATGAACAGTTCCGATGCCATAAAGTCCATGAGACTGTAACTCTTCTATTATTCGTACTGTTGTAAAATAATTGTCAAAAGCTACGAGCCTTTTGCTGCCATCCATTGCCTTTGTTAGAGTAAGCACAACTTCTTCACCCAAAGTAAATTCGGATGTATCATTTGTATCTCTTTTTCCAGTGTAGATGTCGAAATTTATGATGAACCCAGTACTAGCATCAGCTAAGCACCACACTTTATATCCACGCTTCACTGGTTTCATTGGCACATATTGTTTGAGTGTTGACCGTCCTTTGAAGGCCACCATACATTCGTCAACTGCTAAAACAGAAGATGGTTTGTAGACTTTACAAAGCTTATTTGATATTGCTCTGGTGACAGGTCGAATTTTTTGTAACTTGTCATAACTTGGCTTCCCTTTTTTGACACACGTGCTGTTGTCATTGCAATGCAGGTTCTCAACAATTCTTTTGTATCGAAGCTTTGTCATGACCGACGAGATAGCAGTTACTCCAAGAATAGGATCAGTGCTCCAATAATTTCCGAGTTGTGGAAACTGATGAACACCCATCAAAATAAGCATTCCCAAAAAAGCTTTTAGCTCAGGAACAGTAATGTCCTGCCAGTTGGAAGATACTTTGGTTGTTTTCTTCCCTGACTTCACAACACACCTTTCCTGCCTTGCATATAAGTTCATCTGATTGCAAACATGAAGCAAAAGCTCTTCTGTAAATATACACTCGAAATATTTTATTTCTTTATCAGACTTTGAGAAATTCGCAATATTTTCTGTGCTTTCTTCTAATTTCAGTGGACGATTTTCAAAATAGGAAATATTCTCATCCATATTTTTTCACTAGAAGAAAATGTTGCAGCAGGTGTTTCTGGGGTTGAATCGGATACATTTGCTTGGCAAGGAGACATGTTCCCAATTTCACTAGTGTCTATTGTCAGATTGAAACAGTTGTCTTCATTTGAAACAATAACGTTATCACTATTTCTGAGAATCTGAGAAGTATTTGGTGATTCAGAATCATCATCAAAGTCAGCATTGATATCTGAATCTTCTACATCTTCTGGTAAAGCATACAAAATTCTGAAAACCTCTTCTGGTGTCAGTCCAGGCATTCTAAACAATAAGAAAGAAACAATAACTATGATGCCGATTGCGCAGCCATATGCATTGCACATCACGTAAGTTCAGTGGGAAAAATAGTTCCCACTAACTTACCTTGTAATATTTATGTAATTTTCAGTCAAATCCAGCAAATATACATGAACACTATCTCCCTCATAAATATAAAAGTAGATAAATACAACACAAGTCATTTCACACGCAAAAGGAAAGCACGCTATCCAAAAAATGCTGTAGCGGTCGAAACAGCGACTCGTTTTCACGCGGGAACCACGCTTCTGCATTGATTGACTAACAAGCTAGAAATACAACAGCTTTCGCCTAACCGTTGACAATCTACACGTAGTTAGCACAGTCTAACAGAGATGGTAGCACAAGTTAGAAGTGGGAACACGGATTACCACTGAACTTACAGCGAAAACAAATAAGTGGGAACTATTGTTCCCACAGGTCACTAAAGGGATAAGGCTACTTTCTTCCAACCACGTCCTGCTCAAGACCGTAAGGCTCAGGCACCTTCTAAAACGCCTAGAATTTCTTCGCTTGTCTTATCGCGTTAACCTGAGTCCCAACAGGTCGTTGTATCCGCCATCTTTAAAAAACCTGCCCTGACGACATCTCTATTTCGGCACATAGCACAAATTTAGCCACGCTCCTCTCCCATAAAATACCATTCTATCTACTGTAACTACACCTGTTCCATCCGAAATGAAAGTTCCTAAAACCCTCGTGTTCTCTACCTGATATAATATTCATCTCTTAATTACTGCATTTCGCCGGCCGCGGTTCTGGCGCTACAGTCCGGAACCGCGGGACTGCTACGGTCGCAGGTTCGAATCCTGCCTCGGGCATGGGCGTGTGTGATGTCCTTAGGTTAGTTAGGTTTAAGTAGTTCTAAATTCTAGGGGACTTATGACCTAAGATGTTGAGTCCCATAGTGCTCAGAGCCATTTTACTGCATTTCAACTATCAGTTATTTTCTCAGCATACATTCTACACTCTTTTTTGCTTATATAATCCTCTCCCATTCTTTCCTCATGCAGATACCTTGCCTGATCACCATAGTCACCATTGAGTATAAGAACGCACTTGCCCACCGTCATGTCAAGAATTCATTGCTGCTTCGTCTTACTAAATTTATTGCTAAATCACATTTATTTCTGCCAACTAAAGGATGAAGAGCAGCAGCCCGGTCGCTATGAACCCGTCCCTTGTAGGATGTATCAGTTTCAAGAGAGTACCGAAGGAACTCACAAGTGGGGAAAAAAACACTTACAGAAAGAATGCCAGGGTCGTAATGATTTTGTGTTATTAAATTATGTTGGGATGGCAACTAAATTTTGTTTCCTCTCTGAGACGTAACTCAGTAGCATTGATTAGTAGTCACATATTGCATACACGCATTTTCGCCATCAGACGAAGAGATATGA
Source organism: Schistocerca americana (assembly GCF_021461395.2). NCBI lineage: Eukaryota > Metazoa > Arthropoda > Insecta > Orthoptera > Acrididae > Schistocerca > Schistocerca americana. Next base: position 332,455,676 of record NC_060119.1, on the reverse strand, counting down.
ATCAAGCATGAAACGACGTTCACTTTAGCCAAAAATGGTTTGCCTTAGAGCGCAACGAATACATCACTTAGGGCATTGAATGTATTACAGGTGCAAGTGCTGGAACTCTTGGAGAAGCCAGTAAAGGAGGGCACCTCGCTAATCCAGGCGTAAGAGGCTTTGGCACATGGCCAGCCAGGACCAGAGAGCAGGCAGTTTCGCTTGGTCGCGGAATACTGGAGGCAGCGTGTACCGAGGAAAATGCTCTATTCCCACGGAAAGCTAACTAGTTAGTCAGTTGCCTGTTCCATGGGTCATGTGTAAGATATATCGTACTGAAGGAGGGGGGGGGGGTTCATTTGAATAATTATTTAATTTTTTTGTATTTAAATATGGTAGCATGCTGATCATTTACGGGTAGTTCATATAAGAGAAAAAATATATACAAGGTGTTCCACAACTGTTTTGACTTCCTGGGGTTGTGGAGGATGATTACGAGGGGACTGCACCTACTCATCACCGATTTCGTCCAATTATGGTCTAAATTTATGGTCTGTTTATGGTCAGTAGTGGGGTCTTCAGACGGCCAAGCATTTAGAAAAAATAGCATTTTTGAGGCGGGTCGGTGGAGACATGAGCCATTTGTGTTAGTGTAGTTTCCAGGCAGCGGATGGCGCAGCGGAAAGCGCACAGAATGGTAATCAGAAGGTCGTGGGGTTGATTCCCCAACCTGTAACTTTTTTTTTTATTTTTATGTTACACTGCAAATGAGCCGAAATACACTGAGGTGACAAAAGTCATGGGATAGCGACATGCACAATACAGACGACGGTAGTATCGTGTACACAGGGTATAAAAGGGCAGTGCATTGGTGGAGCTGACATTTGTTCTTAGGTGACTCATGTGGAAACATTTCCGACGTGATTATGGCCACAAGACGGGAATTAACAGACTTTGAAAGCGGAATGCTAGATGGAGCTAGACGCATGGAACATTCCATTTCGGAAATCGTTAGGGAATTCAATATTCCGAGATCCACAGTGTCAAGAGTGTGCAGAGAATACCAGATTTCAGGCATCACCTCGGACAACGCAGTGGCGAACGGCCTTCACTTAACGACCGAGAGCAGTGGCGTTTGCGTGGAGTTATTAGTGCTAACAGACAAGCAACACTGCATGAAATAGCTCCAAAAATCACTGTGGGTCTTATGACGAACGCATCGCTTAGGACAGTACGGCGAAATTTGGGGTTAATGACCTATGGCAGCAGACAGTCGACGCGAGTGCCTCTGCTAACAGCACGACATCACCTGCAGCATTTCTACTGGGCTCGTGACCAATCAGTTGTACCCAAGACGACTGGAAGACTGTGGCCTGGTCAGATGAGTCCCGATTTAAGTTGGTCAGAGTTGATGGTAGGGATTCGAGTGCGGCTCAGAACCCACGAATCCATGGACCCAGGTTGTCAGCAAGGCACTGTGCAAGCTGGTGGAGGCTCCATAATAGTGTGGGCTGTTTTTACATGGAATGGACTGAGTCCTCTAATCCCAGTGAACCCATCATTGACAAGCCAGGCGCCAGGAATGTCTACAGGTTGTAGTTGCATTGAAGTCCGTGCATTTTGTAACAGGTGTTGCAGCTCTAGGTCTGACCTCTGTGCTTCTGCTAGTGCCGCGTAGTCCAGTGTACTGACGCTGCCGACGCGAGAGACACTCCGCCACGATGTTGTCGAACCCGGAAATGTGTTGAACGTCCGTGGTGAATTGGACACATTGTAGCGATTGAGTGTGTTGCCTCAGTGAGCAATTCAGATTATTTTGCCGGTAGGCGAATGTCAGCGGCTTGTGATCTGTGAATATTGTGGAGGCACGAGCCTCGGCTGGCCGTAGTGGCCGAGAGGTTTTAGGCGCTTCAGCCCGGAACCGAGCGACCGCTACGGTCGCAGGTTCGATTCCTGCCTCGGGCATGGATTTGTGTGATGTCCTTAGGTTAGTTAGGTTTAAGCAGTTCTAGGGGACTGATGACCTCAGATGTTAAGTCCCATAGTGCTCAGAGCCATTTGAACCACGAGCCTGACGTGAGGACGAAAGTATTTGACAACCTCGTACATCGCCAGCAGTTCGCGGCCGTATGCGCTCCATTTCTTTTACGAGGTGGTCAGCTTTTTAAACAAGAAACCTAGCGGCTGCCAGGCCTCATCAACGCGTTGTTGAAGAACGCCACCTATCGCTATCTGACTACCACAGCCAACAGTGCATTCGGCTTTGGATGTGCCAACAATGTCGTGTCTGCTATCTCTTGTTTTGTTTTATCAAATGCCGCGATCATATCGTCCGTCCAGGTATTTGCCGAATTGCCTCTAGCCTTCGGGACCGCCAGCGCAGCTGTCAGCGGCTCTTGAACTTCAGCTGCAAGCGGCAGCTCCCGCCGATAGAAGTTCAGCATGCCTTGGCAGCCTCTTAATTCCTTGCATCTACGCTGGCTCAAGTAACGAAAGTTTAATTATAGCCAACATGTAAATTTGAACTTATGTCACACTGTATATACACAAAGAATGACGAATTCGCCACATAGGCCACAAAAATAGATCCAGTCACTCTAAGGAGCTATTATGAATTGTGGCTAAGAAATTAGTCTGCGCTATAATAAGAGCCTTCTAGAAGTAGCTGCCTTAGTTTTTTTACCTTGGGCATATTCCGAACGAGATTTTTAAATTGTGTGTTGGACGGACAATAAAGCTCTTGGTGCCAATGTGCAGAGCCCCTTTCTGCATCATACCCTTTTTTTTCATCATAGTAAATATCAAGTTACCTCTGAGTGTTAAAATGATATTAACTATTAGTTTTGAGTAACTTGTTAATTTTAGTAACAAAGCACATTAGAGAAAAAAGTATTGAGCAATCGTTATAAAGATGTGAAGGTGTATAAACAGATTTCTGCATGAAAGCCTAGAAGGGCTCCGTACATAATTCCTACAGCTCACTTCTGTGAATAGAACACGTTTTGCTAGCCGTTGATTTCCCCAGAATATTATACCACAGGCCATAAAAGGATGAAAATAGCCAAAGTATGCTGTTTTGTTGTGTACATTTCCTTACTGTCACAAAATAGTTCAAATGGCTCTGAGCACTATGGGACTTAACTTCTGAGGTCATCAGTCCCCTAGAACTTAGAACTACTTAAACCTAAGTAACCTAAGGACATCACACACATCCATGCCCGAGGCAGGATTCGAACCTGCGACCGTAGCGGTCGCACGGTTCCAGACTGTAGCGCCTAGAACCGCTCGGCCACTCCGGCCGGCTCCTTACTGTCAGATATGGTCAAATATGACTCTTAAGGGAAATGTTGCTGGACTTAATCTTTTGCACAGATCATGAATATCGTAGTGCCACTACAGTTTACTGTTTATATTCGGACCCAAAAGTTTGGAGGATTCGGCCTTCAAAAGCTCGTGCTCGCCCATTTTTTGACTTCCTTTATCTGTAACATTAGTCTAGAGGAGAAATGAACGTGATTTTTCTGTTTTAGATTGACTGAAACTAATTCACCACATTTGCAAATGCCTTATTACCATTTCACTTAAATATACTCCATGAAGGGTTATTAACTGAGTGGTGGTAGTGGTGTCGTCAGCAGACATAGTGACTTTTCCATATTCTGTACATAGTCATAAATCATTAATAAATATTAGAAAAAGCAGTGGGCCCAGTATTGTGCCATGAGGTACTCCACATATTGCATTATGATGTGGAATCCTAGCTCAGCAATAAGTACAGGAAAGTGAAAACCCTTTTATTCTTCTTTAACGAAGATGAAATCAAATAATAGCGGTTTCTTCCACTCGCGGGTTGTGTGAAACGGTATCATTGGAAACGATTGAGATCCGAATCCCTGATCCCCATACCGATTTAGACTTACCACACTTCCCTTATAACACATCAGACGAAAGGCAAAATGCTTCCACCTCTGATTTCGTAATCAGTTTGTACTAGTCTTTTTTGTCCAGTTGAGCCAGTGCTTCATTGCCAATAATGCAGAACCAATTAAAGCGCAATTAAAAACAGTTTAATGTCTGTTTTGTTTCAGTGTGTACCATCCAGTAGGAATGGTACTCCGGTTATTCGTCACATTGTAACAATAAACACGAAGAACTGCATTACATCTAAGTTACAACCGCCGTAATTTAACATATTATTTCCTTTATGGGTCTAAATGGTTTTGAATAAAGTTTGAAGCAATTTTCTTGGCGAAACACGCTTTGCTATGACGAAATTGCTAAGCTACAAGAAAATGTGCAATAAAATACAGCGCACAGCTGTAACTGATAGAATTAATAGAATACTTGTAATACGAACAGTGTTCAGGGGGAAACCCCAGCTCAGCAACCTTTATTTGGAGTCTGTTAATCTTTCTGACCCTCAATTTTCTCTTTTAAATCAATAAATTAAGAAAAAAAATCTTGCCGGGTGTTCTAATTTTAAAATTAAATGCCTGTAGCATGATATATAACTTGTGATGTTTGTTACTTTCTTTCCAGATAATTGCTATTGTAGTAAGTATCTTAAACAGGTTATTCGTATTATTATCTTTGATTTCAGTGTGATTTGTTTCTTTGACGTCGTTACTGAGTCGCGGTAGTAACTGTCAGCGCGTATAGAACCAGTTGGGAATGGACGCGTACGTTAATGAAAATCAAGAATGTCACTGTCAGCATCGAGATGTAAGATCTGATACAGAAAACTGAAACACTAAAAGGCAAATCGCAATTGTATGGCGCTCTGTAACGTGTTCACGGAGTAACTGCTTGCTGCGTCACTGAATTCTAGATATTGCGGATATGATTGATGAGGTAAGTGGTAAAAATTAATACAGTCCTAACTACTTACGAGTCAGTAACTTAAGAGCCTAGTTTACAGCTGCATTCAGGTTTCATGTACAGGCTATTTGTAAACTCCGATTGTGCAGTTCTTTGATTTATAGAGCGAAAAGAAGTTATTTTTAGTGAAAACGCGTGACCGAATGAATTAAAATGCATTAAAAATATATTCTACTCTTCTGCGTCTTCTGGGTGAAAAAAAACTATAGAATTCTTTCTAATTTTGATCATTTTATGCAACGTCTAAGTAAAGCGATTACAACGCCCAGTTCTGACCGTTTCTTCAGTGGTGAAATCTAGTGCGAACCATTCGTGGAAGTTGAGACAGTGTGACATGTGAATATTGTATGTCTAGTTTATTCATTATTACTGGTATTAGTACCAAATTTATTAGTTGCCTACAACTTTAATAGTTACCATAGTAAGAGTTTACTGCTATTCTATGTGGATAACTGAAGAAAATTATTTCAATTTTTTTCTTGTTGCACAGAAGTGACTCATTTCCGAACATATACTGCTATTCACAATGATGTCTGCTCATTTCCATTTATAAGCTCTCAAAATGTGAAATGGGAGTATAGATAAACTCAGCAGTCGGTGACAAGTGAGGCCCATTACTCTATGCGTTTTTCATTGTAAGTAAAAATTATTTCCGAGTAAAAAATACACTTACTATTTTACATAAATATTCACTTCCAGAATGAAAGTGATTGCTTGTATTCAAGTGACAGATTGATATCCAGTTTTATCATTATTTGTTTTTGATTGTAATAACTGGAATCCTCTGCAGAGGTAATGATTGAAATTTAACATTATCAAATACACAATTTTAAGATAATTATGAAATTATCGAACAAGTATTATTCGTTTTCTGTTTTTTTTTTAATTCTCCTTTTTTTCCTATATTGCGCAAAAGAAGCCACAGTGTTTTCGCGACAGAATTTAAACTTTCTTTATTATTTTCAGTTCGTTATTACTGATGTAACTGCAAACTGCATTATACACTTTAATCATATAACTCAAATAAAGCAGGAGATAAGTTTGGTGCTGCTAATATTCAGTGCTATATTGTCTTCTCGTTTTTATAATGTTCACTTCTATGTCACACTGTTCGCTTCTGACTCGTCGACTGCGTCCCATTCTTTATATAAGTGAAGTTGATGTTTCACTGTTGTGTGTGTTTGTTGTGATTTTTTCATCGCAAGAAAATTCCTAGTTTCTTGTGGGATTTCAGTTAGCTATGCTGTGTGTTTGTGTGCTTTCATTGTTGCTTTCATTCCTGTATATCCAAGTGTTGTCGAACCTTGAATTGCGCAGGGCACTGCGACATGAAGGTCATTAAGTAGCCCCACTATCGTGTAGTTAACTTTACTAAAAGTAAGTTTTATGTTTTCTGTTGCAGTGATTTCGATCACAGCAGTGTACAGAATTTATATTCGAGTGAAACGAGACTGAAATACAAACAATAAACCATCGGCAAAAGTTCTCCAGCTGACAGTGATCGGCAGGCGAAACACTGCACACTTTGAAGACGACATTGTTACTTGAGGTGCCCGTGAGTTATCCTTCATGTGATAATAGGATATGTGTCACATGCTACGGCCTCCTGTCATGTCCTGACGTCTGTGTTTTGCTACGACAGACTCCAGGATGCGTTCTTCCTGGTCAGACGTACGATCGAATCTCGATTCACGCACGGTCTGTGATGCTACATATCTTATCTCCACCACTCAGCAGTAGAGCAGATTGGTTTGTTCGGTCGCCTTCTGCTGGAAATAAGTTTTGCTTCAGCCGTTGCTGACCATTCGCACGATCTGCTTGCTCACAAAATTAATTTCCTTCTAGAGTTAAATGCAACACCTACTACTACTTATGCCAAATGTTCGAGACAGACTAACCGTATATGTCACAAACTTCTCATGTAAACGTATCTTCGAATCACAGTGAATGCTAACTTTCATAAGTAAGTGAAAAACGATAGATTTTGGTTTTTTTCTTACTTTTAAGTAATGAAGCCACCTCTAAAGTTTACTTAGCGTTATCTTCTCAAATCGCTCTGTGTGAAGTAGATGCAAATACACCAACATTTAAGAACAGTTTCTTGGCAGAAAATTAAGATATTTAAGTCATTTCTAGAAGGATGAGTGTAGTGGTCTGAAGTTCTGGCTTTCCGTCACAACGAGTTCACTTGAATTTCATGTTCTCAGGTCATCTGTTAACGACTTCGTTCTGAAAACCAAAGGTTTGCGAGAAACCAAACCTAGACATTACGCTGATAGGTCTAGGGAAAAACGACAAAAAGCACTGGACTGTAAAGCGTGATGCACGAACCATTTGCCAGATATCCTTATCAACAACTGCAGGGATTACCGCGCAGCTGAGCTATACACTGAGGTCATAAAAGTCACGGGATACCTCCTAATGTCGTGTCGGATCTCCTTTTGCCCGGCGCTGTGGGCAACTCGACGTAGCACGGACCCAACAAGTCATTTGAAGTCCGCTACGGAAATATTGAATCCTGCTGCGTCTATAGCCGCTAATAATCGCGGAAGTGTTGCCGGTGCAGGATTGCGTGCACGAACTTACCTCCCGATTATGTCCCATAAATATTCAGTGGGTGACCAAATCGTTCGTTCGAACTGTTCAGAATGTTATTCAAACAAGTCGCGAATTGTGACCTTGTGACATGGCGCACTGTCATCCATGAAAATTCCATCGTTTTTTGGAAACATGAAGTCAATCAAAGGCTGCAAACGGTCTCCAAGAAGCCAAACGTAACCATTTCCAGTCAATTATTGGTTCAGTTGCATCATAGGACCCAAGTCATTCCATGTACTGGGTGTTCAAAAAGTCTCTCCGCAGTGCCGTATGATTGTAAGCCGCGTGTGCCATATGATTGCTCGCCAGCCTGGGTTACTTCCCTTCAAGTGGACTCTCCCAACATTCCACTGTTTCGTTTATCTCAGCCAGCGTCAGCGGTATCGTTGGTGTGTGCATTATGTGTTGACGTGAAAGCTTAAGTTTAGTTCCTTTGTTCGTCTGTTTCGTTTTTGTTACTGTTAAAATGCTAACCATTGAAGAACGTGTGTTTTTAGTCGAACAAGTGTTCAAAGCTGGCGGAAAATACACAGTTTCAGTTCGTAAAACATTTAATTCCGTTTTCACGGAGACAACACTCCAATATCGCGATACTGTGCGAGATTTGATTAACAAATGTCGAAGTACAGGCTCAGTGACAGATGCACCAAGAAGTGGTCCTCCTAGCGTTTTGTCTGAGGATAAACTACTCGATATTTCCGATAAAATGTCCATGAGTCCGAACAAGTCAGTAAGAAAACTCGCCCAGGAAATCGATGTTAGTGTCGGAAAGGCCCACACAGCTGTAAGGGAAAAATTAGAACTTTTCCCATACAAAGTGACAGTCGAGTAAGAACTGAAAAGTACTGGTCATGGCAAGAGACTGCAATATTGTCAATGGTTCAAAAATTTCGTTCTACAAAATGGAAGGGATATTCTTAATGAAACGTTTTTCACTGATGAGGTGTGGTTTCATTTATGTGGGTACATGAACTCGCAAAATCCTCGTAAGTGGAGTACTGCAAATCCATTGTGTATTCATGAGGAACCACTTCATTATGTGAAAACAGGAGTTTGGATTGCAATTTCTAGACGTCGGATTGTGGGTCCCATATTTTTCAACGAAACAATAAACGCACAACGATACTGCAATGATATTCTGTACCCATTCATAGGAGAACTTGTGTTAAGTGAAATATTGAACGGTTATTTTCAACAAGATCATGCAACCGAGCATACAGCTCGCGTTTCAATGTCACTGCTTGCTGATGTTTTTGGTGATCACATAATTGCACAGGGACTTTGGCCTCCACGATCGCCTGACCTAACACCACCTGTCTTTTTCTTCTGGGGTCCAGCGAAGGAACTGTCTATAAAAACAGTCCAAAATCCATCGATGAATTGAAAACTGCAATATCCACTTTCACTGCTTCTGTTACAGAAGAAATGTTACAGCTTGTGTTTTGAAACATGACTAGACTAATTTAATTGTGTATTCAGCAACAGGGGGGACACTTTCAACATTTAATGTGAAAGTTTGTAAGTAAAAATGAATATTCAATAAATTAATAACTTGCATTTCACTGAGTTTCATTTCGGTATATTCACTGCGGAGAAACTTTCTGAACACCCCGTACATACAACCCACAACATTGCTGAGCCACCACCAGCTTGCACAATGCCTTGTTAACAACCTAGATCCATGGCTTCGTGGGGTCTGCACCAAACTCTGGCCATACCATCAACTCTTAGCAACTGAAATCAGGACTCACCTGGCCAATCCATGGTTTTCCAGTCGTCTAGGGTCCAACCGATATGGTCACGACCCCTGGAGATGCGCTGCAGTCGATGTCGTGCTGTTAGCAAAGGCATTTGCGTCGGTCGTGTGCTGCCATAGCCCAATAACGCCAGATTTGGCCGCACTCTCCGAACGGATACGTTCGTCGTACGTCCCGCATTGATTTCTGCAGTTATTTCACGCAGTGTTGCTAGTCCATTAGTACCAACAACTCTCCATAAACACCGCTGATTTCGGGCATTAAGTGAAGGTCGTCGGCCATTGCATCATCAGTGGTGAGAGATAATACCTAAAATTTGATATTCTCGGCACACTCTTGACACTGTGGCTCTCGGAGTATTGAATTTCCCAACGATTTACGAAAAGGAATGCCCCATGCGTCTAGCTCCAACTACTATTCCGCTTTCAAAGTCTGTTAAATCCAGTCGTGCGACCATAATCACGTCGGAAACGTTTTCACGTGAATGACGTGAGTACAAATGTCATCTCCGCCAGTGCACTGCCTTTTTTTACGTTGTATACACGTTACTACCATCATCTGTATATGTGCAGTCGCTATCCCATGACTTTTGTCACCTCATTGTAAATGGCAGTGACCGGCTGATCAGCCGAGAGGCTACAGGAGCCAGTTTTCATGATTTTCTGCGGCCCAGAGCTACTTGTAATATCTGATTCCTCCTAGTTTCGACGTAAAGTAGTTCATCTAGGGCGCCTCTAGGCATGTGCTCTCGCTCTCGCTCTCGCTCTCTCTCTCCCTCTCCCTCTCACTCCTTTCTCTCTCTTTTTTCCGCGCAAATTTTTCAGTTTGACACAATAAATTCGTAAGAAACATCGGAGGCAGATTTAATGCTTCTGCGTTGTCAATATGAGCAGACGTAACCATTTCTGAAATCAAGAAATTATAACTTTCGAATCTATATAATGCTAGAAACGTGATTCATTCTTTCGTGTGTCATATTTTTCTTTTTAATTTATCAAACTAAAACCTATTTTACTATAACATATTTAGCCGACCGAGAAGGTGAGGTATTTCACATTCCGTGGTTATGGGTAAAGGGAAGACAGAGGTTAAAGTTGGCAAGGGGGATACACAATACAGTTCACAAGACAGATGCGTGACTCCGCTCAAAGCTATGATCGAGTAATGAAGCCTTAAGAGAGCTGTATGATGAAACTGGTTTATCTTGATTGGGATTCCAACCATTAGTTTTGTAAGGTGGTCATGTCATTTTAGTTTTTTATGTTATCGATGTGCATGTCAGAGAGAGAGAGCAAGTAACGTTACTGTTAAACAGTCTTTGGTCTTGTCGTGGCACAGTCTTTTCCTCTGTACAGTCTGATACATTCTTAGTTGAAATGTGGCACGTGATGAACATATTTAATAGTGCTGTGTTGACTTGTGATTGTATTTGTTAGATGAAGAAAGGTTGATTGTGAAGGATAGCAAGGATGAATAAGGTGTATGAGAGCAAGTAACGTTACTGTTAAACAGTCTTTGGTCTTGTCGTGGCACAGTCTTTTCGTCTGTACAGTCTGATACATTCTTAGTTGAAATGTGGCACGTGATGAACATATTTAATAGTGCTGTGTTGACTTGTGATTGTATTTGTTAGATGAAGAAAGGTTGATTGTGAAGGATAGCAAGGATGAATAAGGTGTATGTACTAGAAAGTGAAGAGAGTACAAATTTTGAATAATGTTATTATTTTGAAGAGAAGAAGTTTGATGTAAGATTGCAGCACAGCGCACCTAATACGTAGAAATGATTATTAGCAGCTAGTTAACTTGGTTCACTTCCTCAGAGCTGCAAGAAAGATCACCCAACTTCCCTGAATCATACATTATGATTTCAATTGATTACGCTGTTTGATTTTCATAGAAATTCTCTGTTAACATTGTACCCTCTTTAAATCATTGTTCACTTTGTTTAGCGTCGTATTGTCAGACCTATGTTGTGTGTGAAGATCACACGGAGTTTGATTCTGTCTTTTTAAACACATCCTTCTTTCTAAAATGATTGTCTTGAAATATCATTTCATGGGAATAATTACTCTCCCCATCCTAGTTTTTAATCTTACGCATTACCACAAGTGTTACGGAACAGTTGAAAATTTTATTTAGAAATAGAAATCTGGCTTAGCCGCTACCTGCTTGCTGTATGCTGTTGTGCTTCCTAGAAATCTGCAACAACGTTGTCAAGACGCGACGTAATTGGAAATTTTGATTAGGACCAGATAATTGTCTTACTTCAGTTGCGCATTCAGTATAAAGGCAGGTTGTATTCAGACCAGTTACAGTTCATTTCAAATGGGTTCTGTTTAGTCAAAGGTTAGCATGCGAGTTTAGGTTGGATACCGTTTGTAAGTACATAGTTTTGGTAATACGTAGACTTTATACAGTGGGAGGTAAATTTGGACTAAATTTCATATAGAAACAAGTTTAATGGGGAGCTTATAGTACGTCGCCTTTAGAAATAACGCAGAATATTATTAAAATACATATATTAGACAATAGCGTAAAATGTATCGAAAGCAAGGGATTGGATATTTTCTATATCAAGATAATAATGCTCTAATCCATTCAACATGAAGGCGTTCGATGTAGTACAGGTCGGTGCAGTTGATAAGCCAATTCAGAGAAAGCACACGATTTTCTTCAAACCACTATGCAGTGGTTCACACAGTGAAATGTGTAGCAGATGTTTCTTGTAGTAACTACTATGGTACGCAACTTGGAGTTCAGTAACAAAGAAGAGGTAAGTTAAGGCGGTAGCGTGATAGCGTCCGTCTTTCTAGTGGCCATTACTCTATTCCTGAAGTAAATGAAAATGTTTTCCGGAGTTGTACAGAAGATGTGGTAACATCTCGCAACGACGGCCGCTAAAGACTCACTCTTTTGCTGGTGAACGCCAAGTAGACGGCCGCGGTGGCCGAGCGGTTCTAGGCGCTCCAGTACGGAACAGCGCGACTGCTAACGGTCGCAGGTTCGAATCCTGCCTCGGGCATGGATGTGTGTGATGTCCTTAGGTTAGTTAGGTTTAAGTAGTTCTAAGTTCTAGGGGACTGATGACCTCAGATGTTAAGTCCCGTAGTGCCCAGAGCCATTTGAACGCCAAGTAAATGGCCTACTGCACCAAAGTTCTCTCTTGCAGAGTGTTGTGTCAGCCTATGACTGATCTGCATCTGTAATCAGGGTCAGAAGGCGTCTTCGTCATAGTAAATAGTATGGTAAAAAACTTGTAATAGGTCTGCCACCCTTCTGTATGTTCACAGCATATTTCTTTTAATTGGATGTGAAGCTGACATACCTGTTGCGGCTGGTGAATCTTCTCATAGAGGAAAGGCTTTCTTTCGGCCAGTCACATTTGATAAGCTTTGAGCTAAAGAGAACCAGGAAGCTATTTGCGTCCACCAGACGGGAGTAACGTAAAGAGCGAAAGTGTGTTCCTCAGCCTAACTTTCAAAATATGTTAAGCTATATGTAATAAGGACTTCGATGTAAGTGAGAGTGGTACTTACTGGAATTAAGGAAAACGTGGAAGGGAGGACCCACCTATATAACTGTCTTTTCGCACAACCTGTTTATTTAACAATATACAACCATAACTTTTTTTTTTACAAAATGAACAACTTGGCAAAATCTACAAGACGGCCGGACCTGCAGGCCGCCCGTTATCGGGTCAAACAGCGGTGTTTACTATCGCGCTGTACATAGTCTCTCTTATTAAATGCCTTTTGCAACACATGAAAACTGTATAAGCACCACTGATGACAAGAGTGATTCAGTTACTTAAAACAGATGACATAACTTTTAATTTGAAAGCTGTATGTCGAAAGGTTCGGGGTTAAGATGCGCACCTGTACTTAAAGATTAAACAGATTAGGAAATAATATGACAATGATAAGGCTTCCTTCAAAGCAACCAACTTCTTAATTTCAGTCGACAACCAAGGTGCGAATGGATCCCAACCCATCCCTTTTGACAATCTTATTTTGACTAAAGACCTGGTCACAGTTGGCTCTTAATATTTTCAAAGCTATACTGATTGTCAGTTATTAATACCGCTGTGAAGGAACGTCTTACAACATTACTTATTACAAGAGAACTCGCTCGGCGGAACCACAAGATCCAGCTAAAATACACCAGTAACGACCCGGTCTTTCAAACACAGCAACGCACAGCTTAGTACAACAGGTTGTTCATATTATAACCAATGGCTGAAAAATGTAATTACAATCAATTGAACCGGTCAACATCTAAATCTAACCACAAGCTCCCTATTTTGTTTAACGGCAACCTGTGGCTTAGTACAGTTGTTCCGGTTGTTTTTACGACGACCAGAAGCTGATTCATTAGAACATTAATGATCGGGTACAAACCAGAAAATAATAAGTAAAGACAATACAATAGTGGGACAAATTTTTAAACGACAACTAGTGTCTTAGTACAATACTACGGCCTATATTTACGACCAAAGAGCCGACCGAGTAAAACTCTGAGGGTCGGTTACAAACCAGAAAATAATATGGAGGGCAGGCAGACAGTGAAATAAATCACCACGAGGTTTACAGAATATTACTCTCCAGTTCCATGGATCCACGGAGCGTCGCAGCAGTTACTGAGTGGTGCCGATGAGAGCCAGGTAGAAGAGGGCAGCCAGGTCACGAGCGATCGTGCGACACGAATGTTGGCAACCAACGGACGGGATGTCGGCCTGCTGCTTGTAGTCGATGCTGATGGTGAAGTACCCGGGTATCTTCGCTCTGCGCACGCCCTCCTTGCGCAGCTCGTGGCTTCGGCCGCTCCGGACCTCGTGACCACCTTTTGTCGCCCTCTACCGCCAATCCCCAAGCTTCGTGCCTCCTCTCTCGGACCAGGGAACCCTGTGTATATCTCGACAAGCAAAGACCTTCTAAGGACACAACCCACAGATGCTAACTCTTCCTCATAGATATTGGCAGTGAGGCTGCAAGAGGGATAGTCCTGAGCCAGTGGCGCCAGACAGAACAGTCGCCACGGCTCAGTAAGTAACATGTATTTTACGGTGGCTCATTATCTAGTAATCGTAATTCTCAAGAGATCTCGATGGAGTTCTTGGTCTGTTTATATACGAAGAGCATAATTTATTTATCTCACATCGAAGGTCCAAGGGACATGTTTGCTATTATTATATACGTATGTGGCGCAGTTTTCGCTTGTAGTTGCAACTCTGCTGACACTCCGCCCTCCTGTCGTGCTCGCTTTTCAACATCTCAAAAATACGTTAACATAGGAACATTAGCCACTGAGCTAATTATGAAGTATGAAAATTAAAATAAATCGACCTACTGCAGAAGCATAGTCTTCGCTGGTTGTTACTCTCTGCTGGCTCAAATACTTGTTACCTTTATCAACTATTGCTCGATGCATTGCGATCAGTAATAACTGTTCGTAAACAAAAAAAAGCAATATCGGGAAAACCACTCCGACAAATTTTTGAATCTATGCGCCGTTTTTAGTATGCAAGACTCATCAGAAAATAATATCTCGCAACTGCCGTGTCCCTCATCAGTGAACTCTTCGATTTGTGCCGTGACGTAGGCCTACTGTATCTCCATTCCCCACGTGTTTTTCTTGTAGCTTGCAATCTCTCTTTGGAGAGTGTTCTGCATAAGACGTGGGCTTATTGTCTCTGTGAAGAAAAATATCTCGCGGCAGCCAGGAGAAGCAGCGAGACAATGGCAACGACGCAGAAGACTGGGGAAAAATGGCCTTGCGAAGTGTTTCGTGAGGTTCGATAGAGTATCTGTTCTTTCAAATCACAGACAACTGCTAATTGTTTTACTCCCGACATACAATTTCAATTTGTCCTTAATGGGACGAATTCGCTATCGTTACAGTTCTGGATTACTTTCACCACATCTCGTGATTCCGAGTCTGGACTGGCTTAATTGAAGCGGTAAGTTTGCTTTCGTTATTTAGTATCCTCCTCAGCTACGTAGGTATGTGATGATATTCTGTAACTGCAGTCCCGTAGTAGAAGTGCGATGGTAACACGGATAACTTAAGCCCATGCTAGAAACAAAGAATGAGAGGTCAAGTAGATATAATTCTCGATATGAACGAAAATGCAAAGTTTTCCGTTACAATATTTTCTTTCTTAGTGGGAGTAAATCCTCGAAGTTCGAGGTTTTTTCACTGAATACGTTTTGCCGAAAATTTTCTAAGCCAGTTAAAGTAACGTCCAGAGCTCCTAACAGTGTGAAGGAATTAATTTGCTTACTAAACAAATAAGACCAATCAGTTTCGTATGACACAGAACGAATAATTCTTATGTGTTTCTTTTAATTTCTCTGTTGGCTTGAGTAGGTCTGATACAATTAGTTTTTGAACTCAGTTGTGTTATAGTGGATACAGACTTTCTGTCGTAACATTTTCCCTAAGAAGGCCTGCTTGGTATCATCGGTGATTTATTGGCATAATTCCATCTTCTTGCTCTCGATGATACGGCTCACTCTTAGTGCCAGCCATTCCTCGTTAATTGTCTAAATTTTTGTAGAAGACCCTTTCCCGATACTTTAAGATGTTTCTCTTCTCCGTCGTATATTGTCTGTTTTATCAGACTATCTGCAATTTTGGTCACTCGTATTTCGCAATAATCTCTGATCATATACATTTTGACTTGCCGTTTATTGTCTTAGTTTTTTCACTATTCTGTAAGATCTGGGATGACTCATTTTTCCGGTATTGTTATTCTTCAGCAAGGCAAGTGCTGGAATAGAATCTTATAGAATGATGTTCCTACTTTCGGCTGCATATTGAACAGAAATAAGACCATCCTGGTTTGCGATTAATTCCGCCATCATAATCGTGTTGCCCTTTGTAAGTGCAATTTCTTTTATCATATTTCTTTGAAATAAACTGGAAGCTTGGAAGTCACTAACAGGTGTTATATGTGACGCACAAATGCTTCCTAAGTCAAAGGAATTTATATAAACGAGCGATAAGACCAAATCTTACGTACGGTTCAGAATATTGCACCATGAGCAAATTAGGCACCAATTTGCACAGACAAGGATGCTGTGCAGGTCTGGAGGAGCGAACGTAAAAGAGAGAGTAAGAAACGACCACATTCAAGGCTCATGTAAGGTAGCAAACATAGCGGATAAGCCTCAAGAGGATCGCCTACGCTAGAATGGGATGTCACCTGCGTCACCCTGACATAAGACGCGAACAGTATTTGAGATAGAACACAAAAAATATCCTGGAGGCCCATCGAGTACACTGATTCGGACACTAAAAAACGACTTCAAAATGATAGGATTGCACCTTAAAATGACACAGATACGTTGAGAATGGGGTAACGAGCCTCATTCTTGGATCCAGCTGTATATATACTGACGGAAGAAAAATCGCAACACCAGGAAGGATTTGAGCAACTGAAACGAAAGTTAGCAGGCGTGTTTCTGCATCTGAAAGATTATGTCTATTCATACTTTGCGCCGGTCACATAAGAGTCGGTCGTGGGCGTTAGTTAGCTTTGAGACTGGACATGGTGAGTTGATGCTAGTCAAGGATACTTTAAGGCAACAAAGACGCCACTATCAATACCCGAACTTATGTAACAGGACTACGAGAAGCTGGACGTTCCATCTGTAACACTGCAGAAAGACTTGGCAAGCATGTAGCCATTGTACGTGACTGGTGGTAGCGGTGGTCACGAGAATGTACAATCGCAAGAAGAGTAGGGTCTGGCAAAACACGTGGCACTAGCGAGAGGGAAGACCATCGCTTTCGGACTATGGCTCTGGTGCGTCGTCAGACATTTGCATTTGGCACCACAGTGACACAATTAAATGTTAAAAATTGGTTACTTCAAGTACAGCTCCAACCAGACGTCCTGTAGCGTGTGTTCCACCGATCCCAAATCACCGCCATTTGCGACTACAGTGGTGTCAAGCGAGAGCTGATTGGAGGGCAGATTGGAGGTCTGTCGTGCTTTCTAATGAAAGCTGGTCCTGCCTCGGTGCCAGTGATGGCCGTTTGTTGGTTACAAGAAGAGCAGTGGATGGCTTGCAACCAGCCTGTCTGCGTGCTAGACACACTGGACCTTCGCCTGGAGTTGTGGTCTGAGGTGCGATCTCGTGCGACAGCACGAGCCCTCTCGTTGTTATACCACGCACACTAACTGCAAATTCGTACGTCAGCCTGGTGATTCGACCTGTCGTGCTGCCATTCATGAACAGCATTCCAGGGGTTTCGTCCAGTAGGATAACGCTCGCTTGCATACAACTGTTGTAACCCAACATGCTCTCTAGAGAATCGACATGTTGCCTTGGCCTGCTTGATTACCAGATCTTGTCCCTAATCGAGCACATACGGGACATCATCGGACAACTCCAGTGTCATCCGCAAACAGCTTTAACCGTTCCTGTATCGGCCGACCAAGTACAACAGGCATGGAACGCCATCCCATAAACTGTTAGCCGACGCCTATACGAGGTTTGTCCGGAAAATACGTATAAAAGTTGAATAATGTATTTATGTTACAAGTTCCAGTCACCGCCAGGTGGGACTACTGCTGTAATCAATTCCATCAACGCTCAGTTCGAGCCAGAGCACTCTGCGTGAAGGTGGGAGTGTGCGGCAGCTTGTTGACAGTTACCCTTTCTCACCTGCCGTCGGCATGGAGCTCTCTCTGATTGAGGAACAGCGCGTCAACATCAAGTTTCTTGCAAAGCTAGGCAAGAATGGCCGTGAGATTTTTGAGTGTTTGAAACAGGTTTACGGAGACAAGTCTCTGAAAGAACCAACCGTGAACAAGTGGTTAAAAAGGTTCCGAAATGGCCGAGGAGAAGTGAACGATGACCCTCGCCCAGGACGCCTGTCGGCATCGAGTTCCGATGCAAATGTTGAACGGATTCGGGCTTGTGTTCTTAAAGACCGTAGATTGAAAGTCAGAATGATTGCTGACGAGCTGTCAATCCCCAAAACAATCGTTCACGAAATCCTGACACAAAAACTTGAAATGAAGAAACTGTGCGAAAAGCGTACCGAAGCTCTTGACGCCAGAACAGAAAGCAAAGAGGGTTGAGTGCTGTGAGGATTGGTTGGAAGCAGAGGAACGGGAGGACTTTCTCAACCGAATCATTACTGGAGACGAGTCCTGGTTTTACGAATTCGATGTGGAGCTCAAATCTCAAAGCAAGGAATGGAAACTAGCAGGAGAACCGAGAACAAAAAAGTCGCGAAAATCAAGGTCCAATATGAAGGCAATGTTGATTGTTTTCTTTGATTCTAGGGGCATTGTTCACAAGGAATTTGTCCCTCGCGACCAGAGAGTGAACGGAAATTCTTACGTTGAAGTTCTGACACGTCTCAGAGCTCGTGTGGCCCGAGTTCGACCGGAGTTGGCAAAAGGGGGCAGGTGGATCCTTCATCAGGACAATGCGCCCGCTCACACGTCGCTCGTTGTGCGCGAGTTTTTGGCCCGAAGCTCAATCACCGTGACAGACCACCCGCCTTATTCACCCGATTTAGCCCCGTGTGACTTCTTCATGTTCCCGAAATGCAAAATGGTGCTTCGGGGATGGCACTTGGGAGATGTGGAAGCCATCAAGGCGGAAACGACACGGCAACTGAACAACATCACAACTGAAGACTTTCAGCAATGTCATCAGCAGCGGAAACGGCGTTGGCAGAAGTGTATCGCGTCTCAGGGCGAGTACTTTGAAGGAGACCATATTGTAATACCTGAATAATTGTAAAATAAAATTATTATTCAACTTTTATACGTATTTTCCGGACAAACCTCGTAGAACAAAATGCATGCACGTTTGTACGCTTACATTGTACATTCTGGCGTTTACACCAGTTATTAATGTACCAGAATTTCACATTTGCGATGGCTTATCTTGAGCTTACATTAACCTGTGATACTGCAATATTAATTACTTGCATACGTTACCTAGACAAATGTATTCCCGAAATTTCATTAGTGTACATTTTTTTCTTTAGTGTTGCTATTTTTTCCGTCAGCATATAATGGTCTCATTATGGAAATCAGTGAAAGTTCTTGTATTTCGAGAGTATTTGTGTTCTGCTTATCGGTGCTGGGACCAAAGAAACGTCTGTTTCTAAAGCGGAAATTTTGTTGAGGGCATATCTTTTCTGACATCTTTCATGGTCTCATTGTATGCAGACGCACCGAGCAGCATGTCCTTGTTGATCCAAAATTTTTCGTCAGACATCTTAGTGAGAAGTCGTACGAGCTTTTCAAGAGTTTGCCTTGTGAAAATTGTGGACGTTCCATAATAAGCTTTTCAGTAGAATGTTTCCTTCTCCAAGTGTTATGGAAGTTCGTTCGCTTTGACTAGAAATGTGTCAGTTAATGTATGAGGACTATTCGGAAAGTGAGAAAGTATCGGTCGTGAAATGGAAACCACTGTGAAAATCCGACGAGGCTTTTCACAGACGTTTTGGCAGTGTCTCTAGTAAGCCCCTCGATCGCATGAAGACGCTCTTTTCAGTTGTGAGCGCACAGTGAGCGAGTAAAGGTGCCTAGAACAATGTCTCCCGCCAAGTAGGAGGGACCGCTGAGAGGCTTCGCCTTAATGAATGCAGCCCACCTAACACAACTTCTACGCGCTTCCATCTTCACGGCGATCGTCAGCTGCACTCTGCAGGGGCAGTGAAGACGCTCCTGCAGCCTTTTCGATGGGAAATGTTCGATCACCCACAACACAGCCATAAATGGCTCGTCCGGAGTATAATCTCTGTTCACATGAAACGCTGGATACAAAGACAACGCTTGGGCGCAGGATGCGAGCTATAGACCATAGTAGAGAATTATCGGAAAGCACGGGCTGCTGCCTTCTATGACGATGGTGTTGGAAAGTTGGCATAACGCTCCGACAGATCTCTAAGTCGTAGCAGCAACTACGTGGAGAAGTACCTGGAAGGTGTAGCTAAATGTGCAAAGAAAACAGTTTTGATTTTCGTTGTGGTTTCCATTTCGCGACCGATCGTTCCTTACTTTCCGATCAACCGTCGTAGATACCATCATGCCACTGCAAATTGTAATAGTTTTATGTTGGTACTTATTTAGATCTTTTAATACTTTGTTGCGCACGAGTAACATGGGGTTTCTTAACCTAAGTGGGGACGTACCAATGCATGATATATGTTCAGACGTGTATTTCTATCTGTGTCCCATTTAACGCCAGTATTACATTGATCGTTTTCTCTAATCTATTGACTATGTGACTGTTAGAGCCCAACTTAGCCTACAGTCAACTAAGAGGCTCAGATGTCTTGCCAAGTTTGTCTTAGGAAACCTGCAAGAGACGAGTTTTAGCTATGCGTCTCCTGTTTTTTGTATCTCTTGGAAACAAAGACATAGGACTTGCTCGGTGATACATGCAAACGTTTACTATTAGACAGTAGCCGAAATTATTTAATGCTGTGCCCGTTTTCGTTTTCTTTTTGACTAGGTCGTCGCTGATTGTACAAATGCTTAGCTCTTTGGAGTATTGTATTTACCTACTGAAATAACCCTTTCTCACTTCAGTTTTTCTGTATGTGTTCGCTTCTGACAAAAAATCCACTTGACGTTTTACACAGTAATTACCTGTCTTTGCAGACCACAGCGCTCAATTTAATTCTTCAATGGAAAATTCAGCATTCAAAAAGTGATCTTGTTCGTCTTCTGTGTCGTGTAATGGTGTTCCCACTGAGTGAAGGTCAGTATGTTTAAGAAACCCACGCTGATGTCTTCGGGGAGTATAGATGAATAGTAATGTTGAAACTGTTATTGCTTAGTCATCTTAACCTTTCCCACATCACTGATTACAGTGTTCGTTTATGGAGGCCTACCAACCACCATTTCCTTTCTGTTTTAATATACTCTTTGCTTTCACTTGCATACGTCTAAGATTTATATAATTATCTTTCGTGGATATCCTTTCAGAGAATTTCAGTGCTTCACTATGCTCATTTCTCAGCAATGCACATTCCTCGTTCCACCATGCAGGCAAAGTTTTATTATTGATGTGAAAGGCTAATTCCAAGGGATCGCATTTGTTGCGCTCTTTCAATGCATGAGACTACATTTTTATATTTCTCGGCCGCATTGCCAATTTCCACAATTTTTTGTAATTGTACCGCCAGAATACTTCTGTCGCCCAGTAAACTTTGTTAATTTTCCATTTATTACCCGAGTAAACTACTATATTTGATGAAACTTCCTGGCAGATTAAAACTGTGTGCCGGGCCGCGACTCGAACTCGGGACCTTTGCCTTTCGCGGGCAAGTGCTCTACCAACTGAGCTACCCAAGCACGACTCACGCCCCGTCTTCACAGCTTTACTTCTGCCAGTACCTCGTCTCCTACCTTCCAAACCTTACAGAAGCTCTCCTGCGAGTTTTATATCAGCGCACACTCCGCTGCAGAGTGAAAATCTCATTCTGGAAACATCCCCTACGCTGTGGCTAAGCCATGTCTGCACAGTATCCTTTCTTTCAGGAGTGCTAGTTCTGCAAGGTTCGCAGGAGAGCTTCTGTAAGAGGTACTGGCAGAAGTAAAGCCGTGAGGACGGGGCGTGAGTCGTGCTTGGGTAGCTCAGTTGGTAGAGCACTTGTCTGCGAAAGGCAAAGGTCCCGAGTTCGAGTCTCGGCCCGGCACACAGTTTTAATCTGCCAGGAAGTTTCATATCAGCCCACACTACACTGCAGAGTGAAAATCTCATTCTGAATACTATATTTGATACTTGAGCCACCTGACATATCATCAAAATAGAGAGATGATGTGAAACGAATGGTTCTCGTACGACTTACAGCGTAAATTGCGATACAGAGTTAGGTGATGAAAACTGTGCATGATATCCACTGCAATGCAACTTTGGTCAAATCTGTTGATCCATGTAGCAGGACCAGGCTTTTTTCCCTAAGATGCCTACTATGATTATCCTCAAACAGTCTTTGTGTGTGTTGTCCCGAACAAGTAGTAGGCATTATCATCTTTCATTATCAATTTAGGTTGATTAACCATATTTATTAAACTACGGAGTTGCCTTTTTGTCATATGGTCGTTTGACAATCTATACAGGATGTTTCTGTAAGAGCATACCAAAATTTAATAGGTCTTAGAGGATGTTACACTGAATAATTTGAGGTTGCGTGCCTGGGGACGAAGGAGCCAGCTTAAGGAGATAATAGGAGTAAAATCACATTATTGTGTACTTTTTTATTTACGTTAGTTACAGTTAACTGCAAATACCATCACTGACACAATGAACGTACCATTTGTACTGTATCTTACAAAATGTGCAGAAACTGACGGACATCAGCCTCAATGAAAGCATGACAGCGAACAAGATTGTGATGCAACCTGACAAATATCAAATATCCTGGTGTGTTTCGAATCACATCAGATCTAAGGTTATGGTTATATGGTTCCTTATTCTATGACTGAACACAACTGTGTAAGCACCAGTGACGTTGTATAATATTGCGATTTTGTCACGGAAATACACGCTTTTACGCAGTTTACAATGTGATAATGTAAGGCAGCTGTCAAAATGACATCTCTCGGCATCTGAAAGTGAACTAATCCTAAACACAACAATATAAACTATAACACTCAGAAAGTTAAATAATCCTAAACACAACAATATTAAATTTTAACTAGAAGTTTATTTACAAAATTATTCCTACAATTACATTATGATGTTGGCCAATACTATGATAAATCATCCGATTCCGGTTCAAAGTTCGGTACTATTTTTAGGATGACAATCGAGTCTACGGAAGATGGTTAGTTATGTGACAAGTTGAGCAAAAGATTACCCAAGGTCGCTCGAATTTACAGTGGACTCGAGCTGGTGAACCAACAAGTTTACGCCACTGCACGTGGTGTTTACCTTAGCTATGATGAGTTGTCGTCTGCCTAGCTGCTCTCACCCTCTGAAATTCCTATAAAACTAATTAAACCTTTGCTGAATTTTCCAGCGAAACTCTCCCTATGTTTCTCGATATGCGAGAAAGCATCAACTCATCCCTAGTTTCGGACTATGGCACTATACACACGCATGGCTGGAGCAGCATGCATATTATAATGCCCTCTCAGATCTCACAAGAACAGTTAACTAACTGGCTGGTTCGTTTCTCCACAGTTGGAGCTCAACGATGCTGCAGCTAATTTCTAGCTGGAGGTCAACCGTTGTGAATCCAGTGTTTACACAAATTTCTCGTCTGCATCGTACAGAGCATTATGTGCTCCGTTCTGCACTTGATCCCATTTCAGAGAAGAGTCCTCCAAAATTTCGATCTCGTCTTTCTCGTAGCCGAACTCTCTCCCCACCTTGGTTCTTTCGTTCTCCACGTCAAGGCTTTTTTCAACCGATATGGAGCATTCCTGTTATTTTGTGGAAACTCTCTCTACCAATCGCAAGGGTCCTACCATTAATCTGCATCGACATCTCGGCACTTTTCTCCTTCCCGATACATTTCCGCCAATCGGACGTTTTGTGCCTGCTCCAGACGCCTAAAAAGTTACATATGTTTATCACGTGTGTATCACTTGCAGTTCACGTGATCGAATGCTCCAATGGTTTTGTTCGTATCCATTTGGAATGCCGAAATGTAGTTTTCTAAAGCTTCTTTCTGTCCTACTTCTGGTGGTCTGTTACTCGCCCTGCAGTATGCGTCACCTGTCGAGTCGCTGACTGTCACTGCAGGGTGCGCCCCCTTAAGAGCTTTCTGCAGTGCCTCCTGGGCTGTAGCCTCTGTATCTGTCCGTTCTGACTTCCACACAAAACGTTTCCTCTCACTGCTTGTTTCACCTTCTGCTCATTGACATGCATTATATAGGAGTGGTGTGTTAATACCGTCGATTGAGTGTCATCCCTTTGCATTACATACTTATAGGCAAATCTGCTCATTACCGCCGAATTAAGTTAGGTGTCATATTCACCTTCCGATTACGATGTATAAAACTCTTATGTAAGGTGCGAAATTGACCTTCATTTATTCTGCCACCTTACACACATGAAGCTACAATTCTGGCAACTAATTCCGCCTCCGTGTCCACTAGGGTCTCGTAGACGACCCAAAGGAAATAATCAAGGGGTGTCAGTACAGGAGACCTCACAAGCCATGTAATAGGACCATCACTTCCAATCCAGTGACCAGAAAATACGGCATTGAGAATATTGCACACATCCACACTGATGTGAGGTGGTGCACCGTCATGTTGTATCCACATTCTCTCACGAACAGCCAAGGGTACGTTCTCCAACAACTAGAACTCTTTGTACGAACCTCAAGTAGAGGTGGCCATTCAGATGGCCCACTGCATCATGACTTTCTAGCAATCAGGGTTGTACTCCTTCTTTCCCTGCAGGAAATAAAGACTGTACATGTCAATAAACAGCACAGTATGCGTAAACTTGTACACATGTTAGTTGAAAATAAGCTGGAAAACAGTAACTCTTGACAAAACGGTAGACAAGTTTACTTTCATACCTCCTTAAGTTGGCTTCTCCGACCCCAGGTTCAGCATTCTCTA
The DNA here is from genome assembly GCF_021461395.2 of Schistocerca americana. NCBI lineage: Eukaryota > Metazoa > Arthropoda > Insecta > Orthoptera > Acrididae > Schistocerca > Schistocerca americana. The sequence continues at coordinate 332,430,900 of NC_060119.1, read as the reverse complement.
TGTCCTGATACGTTTTTTTCCGCCCTTACGGAAACACCCTGTACGTGGCTACGATTTTATTTCGCCGTATTGTGTCGAAATAATGGCTGCTGAAGCTTTCAAGGTCCAGGTCAACTAGTTTAAGGTCTATACCTCTCTTTTCAATTAGTACACTGTACCCCATATCCTACTTTCCTACCACATCATCTTATTTCATATTCTTTGAAATTAAACTTCTTTGATCGCTATAACCAAGTCCCGGTAGATGTGAATACCAATATCTGATGTACACTTGTGAATTTAGTGACGCTTCCTTTGTCAGAAGCTACTGACGGTGCGTTGTATAAAAAAATCTTGTACTTTTACCTGACTTCTTTTTTCTATTGCTAGATTTCGCTTACGAGCAATTTGAGAACCAAACTTATACCAGCATGGTACACATTAGACCAGGGTGGGCAAATAGCGGCCTGTGGGCCACATGCGGCCCGCTAAAGATTTTCGTTCTGCCCGAAAAGACAGAAAAACCCGTCTTGAACAAACCTCTCCGCGCGCGATGGAAGATTTCCACTAGGCGGCCGCTTCGAGACGCATGCGCAACGTAAATTCTATTCTCGCTAACCAAGTGGCTCACGGGAGCGGCCGTAAAGGCATTTTCCTGTAAGGGTTGCTCCCATCAGTCATCGCGCCGTTTGTCGCCTTGGTTTGCGCGAATAGTACGATGCGCAGTGCTTTTCTGGTTAATGTGGTTTACTTCCATGTCGTCTGTGCAACAGTAAATTTAACAGACAAAGGAAACACCTGGTAGGAATATCAGCAATGTAGAAAAAGACAGAGTGTCCCGTTACGGTAAGAAGCAATCTGTGTTTTCCTACATCGTCAACAGTAAATTTATAAATTTCCACCTTTAGTCAAACCATGACCCCACCGAAAAAGTATAAAATCAATGATGAATGCCGTGTGTGTAATGAAAAATGGAGAAACACTTTTTTATTAATGCAGGAAATAAAGCAGTGTGTTTATTGTGCCATGAAAGAAGTACAATCTGAAGAGACACTACGAAACACAACATAGCGAATTTGGCTGCAAACCTTCCAAGGTAGAAAGCAAAATAAAAGCTACGGAGTGTGTGAAAAAAGCTCTGAAGAAGCAACAAACATTTACAAAGCAATCAACATTTCAAAATAGCGCTGCAGAAGCAAATTTCATAGTAGCCAATAACCTTGCTTAACACACCAAGCTTTTTCCGGATGGCGAGTTTATTACACATTGTATAGTAGTGTATGCAAGCGTAAGGGTGTATTGATCATAGACGCAAATTTTAAAGCATTTCACTCATAAAAAGGACTATAGTACTTCCAATTGACACAGTGACGAACTCACACAACAGCTGAAGACTGCGAGAAAAATTTTCCTTGGTTTCCTCTGACAATAGATGGGAACACAGTTCACGAATACATTGCACAATTACTCATCTTTATCCCTGGAATTAATGAAAATTTCGCTATCACAGAGGAAGCACCTGGCCTAGAATCATTGAAAGATACAACAGCTGGTCAGGACGTGCTTGTTTTGAGTTCATTGGCCGACGTTCGATTGATGATTTTTCTGACGTTTCGTCTGCAGGAATGACTAGCATTGTCACAGCTTCACACTCCAGTGCTGGCGGGGGACTGGGGTGAAGAAAAGTGGCTTGTCCTGGAACAAAACGGCAAGCATTACAAGAGAGGGAACCAGAGATGTCAGTGGGGAAAATGTAGGCACGGTTAAGCTTTTAAAGGACAATTACAAGTACAAAACACAGACAGTGAAATACTGTTTCTCATTGTATTTTACGTCAGAAGAGCCTTCGTAAAACTGCACTGTGGTATATCCTATTGTTGCTGTGGTGAACACAAGAAGAGCAAAGGCACTCTTCCATATTCAGTTCAAATCTTTTCTTATGGAGGCAGAGTATGAAGACGTAATTTACCACAACAGTGAGACGTGGTTGAGCTTGGGCAAAGTTTTAAAATGACTTTGGGCATTGCAGAATGATGTCCTCTTTTTCTGGACACAAAGGAGATTTCGTGATTTTGTTAAAAAAAATTGTATGTAAGGAGTGGAGATATAAGATGATACAAAATTATTACGCATTCGTGACCACATGCTGACAAATTTTCTGTTGGCTTCTGTATGGAGTTCTTTGACCGACGTTCGATAGATGATTTTTCTGACGTTTCGCCTGCAGGAATGACTAGCATTGTCACAGCTTCACACTCCAGTGGTGGCGGTGGACTGGGGTTGAGCTCGCTGCCGCATATTACATGTACGTGCCACGCCAATATCCAAGGTATTTTCCGTGGTCATTACCTCAGCGGTCCTTCCCTTGCTGCCTGCAGCGGTCGCTCGTTGCAGGATAGGAATCCAAGATCCGTTCACCCTGAGGCATTCTTCTTTCTTGTTGAAGCTGCCGTCATATTTGTGTATTTTTATAGCTTACCCGAATTAGCGTGTGCCATAGTTGTTCTCTACAGCAAGGACTTCCGTGTCGGCGAATTTAACTATGAGGTCGATCTCACAAAGCGAATTTGACGAATCAAAGCGATTACACGTAGACACATGCAGGAAAGTGAGTGTTTCACAGAAACAGGTGATAAGAGCCAATCAGAAAGCCGATTGCAAGGATCCATGTCATGGCTACAGAGAGAAACAGCTGGTCTCACACTCTACCATTTCTGAAAGAATTCCTCCTAGCGTCTTGAATAATACTGTTTTGTAGCATACTGCTGGTTCTATGGGTTTCCCAGTGTACGGAGGTGGAACAAACCGAATTCTGATGTGCCCTATCTACTCTTATGGACAGCTTTCAGCTCTGAACAAGTTTATGACTCTCTCTGGTCCTCTTAAGTAAGCTCCCATCGTTGCAAGCCAGCTATGAAAAGCTCCCAAGACTGCAGAAAATGAGAGGCTCTTCACCATAATAAAAGGAAGGGAAGGAAAGAAGTAAATTAGTTGGGCTGTCAGTGGTAGTATTGAATTTCGTCTGCAGTTATTATGCCAGGTTAAACGGTCAACTACATTAACCAGAGGGTTGTGCATATAACATTATGAAACATGTTGTGTGACAATTTGGGAAGAAGTTGCCTCATGACATTACTTCCTCTTAGCGAATAATATGGATGCCGATGAAATTTCGTTGAGTTTCATCGGTAGCACAAATTCATCAAGGACATTTTGATTGGAGTTTGGGTATTATTTTTGTTTTTTCTTTGCACACTTTTTGTCTGATGTGTATCATGCCATGGCTGAAAAGAGTAAACATGGTGACAAGGTACACAATACGAAAATACACAGGCACACTGTGCACAACCCAGTCCATATTCATTCGCCTGTATGGGTGCATGGGTCTCTTTACCTGTGGAAATGTAACAAGAAAGAGAAACCGCAGCTATTACAATGTTACACACATATACACAAATGTTCTTGCAATGGTCATGAATGAAGTCAGTGCCTTGATAGACTCATGTATACATGGATGACTTGTTGTCAAGATGCACACGTACTAAAATCAGTCTACAATTAGTTACTCCATCAACACTTATTACATTACAACATCTAATCACTCATTCGATTATAACCATAGCCTAATATATGTGAATAAGATAGATATTTATATAAATCCATTTACAGTATAGCATACCAGAGAAAAGGAGTGATATTTATGGAAACACATGATCATGACAAACAGGACACAAGAAAAGCAAATCTCACTACACTTGCAGTGTTGTATGATTTTGTAGCAGTGCAAAACTGTACATTCTCAAAGACATATAATCTCTTCCGATCTTCTTCTTCTCTTTCATCTTCAGGTGTTAAGTATTTGTCTGTGACGCCCTCTTTGCCGGCTGGGGTAGCCGCGGGGTTCTAGGCGCTACAGTCTGGAACCGCGCGACCGCTACGGTCGCAGGTTCGAATCCTGCCTCGGGCATGGATGTGTATGATGTCCTTAGGTTAGTTAGATTTAAGTAGTTTTAAGTTCTAGCGGACTGATGACCTCAGAAGTTAAGTCGCATAGTGCTCAGAGCCATTTGCACCATTTGAACGCCCTCTTTTTCCAAAGCCTCAATTGTTGGTGGTCAGCTATAGTGTGTTTCACAATGTTTTGACAACTTCAGATTTGAATAACACACAAATTAGGCGCGAAACAAATTTCAGTACCCTACACAAGATACCTCATTTATTCAGGTTTACTTATGAAATACTACATCAGAAAAATGACGGCCATTTATGGCTACACAATACTCGAGGCTTTTCATCCAGTGTTTGAACACGTATTTCGTAAATGCAAGAGTAATTCTGGAAATACCATCGGGAATTCGACCTTTTAACTGTTGCAAGCTTCTCGGCCAGTCGGAGTTCACTCTCGCCTTCAAATTACCACAAAGGTAAAATCCTGGCACGAGGTTCGATATGTTTTCCAAAGGCCGGTTGACTTTCGATTTGATACATTGACAGTTACACGGAAGTTTCCTACCCATTTCGTTATTGTTCCACTAGCAGGAATTGGATATCATGGCTGAATTTGAAATGCTAACGAAAGGCACGCTGCACGCACTCGACAGATTCGCCATAGCGAAAATAGCACTCCATCGCGAACGCACTATGATACTTCGACCAGTACGACATGTTTAGTGACCTGTATGTGGGATGACAATTGACATTCCGCACTACCAACAGAAGGCGCCACCGTCGCTGTATCGTGTTTTAGCACGCGTTATTCAAATCTGAAACTGTCAAAACACTGCAAAATACCCTGTAATATTTTATATCTACACCTCTCTCGTAGGCTACTATTAATCTTTCCTGTGTTGGGCGGTAATTCATTACTATTTTAGGCATTTTGTTTACATTCATTCTTATGACCTGGACACTCTGTTTTTGTATATATTCCTTGATCTTTCAATTATGCTTTTAAGTCTTAGTTCTTGTCTGACTGTTATATTCCAAATTATTTATATCCGAAATTGTGTGGTATCCATTCGGAATTCCACTGCTATTCATTTTCGGCTTCAGCCAGCTTTTTGTTCCAAATAAGTGTTAATCCGTCACTCTCGCTGTGGCCTTCAGTCTGAAGAGTGGTTTGGTGCAGCTCTCCACACTAGGCTATCCAGTGCATAACTTTTGAAACCTACATCCACTTGAAACTGTTTACTAGAATCAATGCATACTCTCCTTCTACAAAATTTGCTATCCACACTTCCCTCATTACCAAATTAACTAATCCTTGATACCTCTCGTCGTGATATATCAGCACATACCTTCTTTTAGACAAATTGAGTAATAAGTTTTTCTCCCAAATTAGATTCATTACCTCGACATTCGTTATCTTATTTACCCACCGAATCTTCAGAATTCTTCTGTAGTGCCACATTTAAAAGTCGTATATTTGAAACGTCCCCTTAGAACAATTATACATGACTGTGCTTAAACTGACACACAATATTTTTTGGCGCAACGCAGTCTGACTTTCAAAAATCCCTACAAAAGAATGGCGCTGACTAACATTAACCTATACCTTTCACAAATCACTTACCTCACAAAAATCTTCGTTACTCGAACTACTGCAATACAGCGAGCGCCACTACTGCCAACCAAATAAAAGATTCAAACTACTGAAGACACTAACTACTGATAGGTATAGTTAGCAAATGAAAGATTTTGATACAGAACAAACAATGTATTTACCTCAATAGTGTTCAAAAGTCATAATATACACTCCTGGAAATGGAAAAAAGAACACATTGACACCGGTGTGTCAGACCCACCATACTTGCTCCGGACACTGCGAGAGGGCTGTACAAGCAATGATCACACGCACGGCACAGCGGACACACCAGGAACCGCGGTGTTGGCCGTCGAATGGCGCTAGCTGCGCAGCATTTGTGCACCGCCGCCGTCAGTGTCAGCCAGTTTGCCGTGGCATACGGAGCTCCATCGCAGTCTTTAACACTGGTAGCATGCCGCGACAGCGTGGACGTGAACCATATGTGCAGTTGACGGACTTTGAGCGAGGGCGTATAGTGGGCATGCGGGAGGCCGGATCGACGTACCGCCGAATTGCTCAACACGTGGGGCGTGAGGTCTCCACAGTACATCGATGTTGTCGCCAGTGGTCGGCGGAAGGTGCACGTGCCCGTCGACCTGGGACCGGACCGCAGCGACGCACGAATGCACGCCAAGACCGTAGGATCCTACGCAGTGCCGTAGGGGACCGCACCGCCACTTCCCAGCAAATTAGGGACACTGTTGCTCCTGGGGTATCGGCGAGGACCATTCGCAACCGTCTCCATGAAGCTGGGCTACAGTCCCGCACACCGTTAGGCCGTCTTCCGCTCATGCCCCAACATCGTGCAGCCCGCCTCCAGTGGTGTCGCGACAGGCGTGAATGGAGGGACGAATGGAGACGTGTCGTCTTCAGCGATGAGAGTCGCTTCTGCCTTGGTGCCAATGATGGTCGTATGCGTGTTTGGCACCGTGCAGGTGAGCGCCACAATCAGGACTGCATACGACCGAGGCACACACGGCCAACACCCGGCATCATGGTGTGGGGAGCGATCTCCTACACTGGCCGTACACCACTGGTGATCGTCGAGGGGACACTGAATAGTGCACGGTACATCCAAACCGTCATCGAACCCATCGTTCTACCATTCCTAGACCGGCAAGGGAACTTGCTGTTCCAACAGGACAATGCACGTCCGCATGTATCCCGTGCCACCCAACGTGCTCTAGAAGGTGTAAGTCAACTACCCTGGCCAGCAAGATCTCCGGATCTGTCCCCCATTGAGCATGTTTGGGACTGGATGAAGCGTCGTCTCACGCGGTCTGCACGTCCAGCACGAACGCTGGTCCAACTGAGGCGCCAGGTGGAAATGGCATGGCAAGCCGTTCCACAGGACTACATCCAGCATCTCTACGATCGTCTCCATGGGAGAATAGCAGCTTGCATTGCTGCGAAAGGTGGATATACACTGTACTAGTGCCGACATTGTGCATGCTCTGTTGCCTGTGTCTATGTGCCTGTGGTTCTGTCAGTGTGATCATGTGATGTATCTGACCCCAGGAATGTGTCAATAAAGTTTCCCCTTCCTGGGACAATGAATTCACGGTGTTCTTATTTCAATTTCCAGGAGTGTATATATATTATTATTATTCACGTTTGGGCCCTACTGGACCACGCGAAGTACAATCACGGGGCATTCAGTTATTTTCTTTTAGACTTTCTCTCTGCCCAAATTGTTTTCATTCTCTCGGAATGAGCTCTTTTCCTTTCATCAGACCATGTGGTTCCAGTTTTCTTTGGTTTTTCAGCTTGACCAACTACCCAGTCATGAATTTTTTGCCTAAATAATTTTCTGTCTTGAATTTCATCTTGTTTTATATCTGCCTCTTTCATGTCCTCTTTTATAGCAGCAATCCATTTTATTGTCTCAAATTTAGCTTTACTTCGATTTTCGTAGAATTCCACTACTTGTTTAGTTAGTCTGGTAGCATCCATTCTTTTAATATGCCCATAAAATTTTAATCTACTTTTTTTCATATCCGAATATATGCTGGTGTATTGTTGAATTTCACTATTTGCTCTTAGCCTGTATGTTCCTTCTTCAGTATATTTTGGACCTAGAATTTTTCTGATTACTTTTCTTTCTCTTTTTTGGATTTCTTGAATGTCCTTTTTTCTGTTTAAAATTAGCGTTTCAGCCCCATAAAGGCACTCTGGTTTTATGACCATGTTGTAATGTCTCAATTTAGAGTACCTCGAGAGACATTTTTTGTTGTAGATGTCTTTTGTAAGTCTAAAAGCTGTCTCCATCTTTTGACAACGAATTTCATTTCCAATTTTTTCTAGACCAGTCTCTGAGATTGTTTCACCTAAATATTTGAATTGCGAAACTCTTTTGATTTTTCCATACTTAGTTTCCAAAAGTTTGGGTGCCAGTTTGTTGCTAGTCATATACTGTGTTTTTCAAATGAGATTTGGAGACCTACTCTTTCTGCTGTTTCTTTAAGAATTTCTATTTGTTTCTGAGCAATTTGGATGTCCTGCGTTAGAATAACCAAGTCGTCTGCAAAGGCCAAACAGTCTATTCGAATATTTGTTCGTCCTAATTTCACTGGTTGGTCAATTTTGAACTCCAATTTTCGTTCTCGCCACTCTTGTATTACTTTTTCTAGAACGCAGTTAAATAGCAACGGAGAGAGTCCATCACCTTGCCTCACGCCTGTTTTTATTTCAAAGGATTCTGAAATTTCTCTTCTGAACTTTACTTTTGATTTTGTACCAGTTAGCGTGTCTCTGATAATTGCCGTGGTTTTAGGATCCAGGCCTTGTTCTTTGACAATTTGGAAAAGAGATTCACGATCCACTGAGTCATAAGCCTTTCTAAAATCTACAAAGGTACAAACTAGTTTTTTATTGTAAATTTTTTGATTTCTGAGAATTAGTTTGAGGACTAAAATCTGTTCTGGGCAAGATCTATTTGGCCTGAAACCTGCTTGATATTCGCCAATTTTCCATTCAAGTTGTTGTTGTGCTCGGTTCAGAAGACATTGAGAGAGGATTTTGTATGTGACTGGAAGAAGAGAAATTCCTCTGTAATTATTAACATCAGTTTTGTCTCCTTTCTTATGAAGTGGGTGAATCAAGGCGGTTTTCCATTCATCAGGAATTTTTTCAGTTTGCCAAATGTTTTGCATGATTGAAGTAATTTCTTTAACGGTTTTTGGACCAGCTGCCTTTAAAAGTTCTGCAACAATTCCATCTTCACCAGATGCTTTGTTGTTTTTCAACCTATGAATTTCTTTAATGATTTCCTCTTCATTTGGTGCAAGTGAAACTGGATTGCATTGTTGGGGAATTTTTGGTGGAAATCTTTCTGTGGGCTTGGGGCAATTTAGAAGATTCTTAAAATATTTAGAAAGTTCTTTGCAATTTTCTTGGTTGTTAAGAGCCAACTGTCCATTTTCCTTCTTGAAGCAAAGATTCTGGGGTTGGTACCCCTTTATTTTGGTTTTAAAAGTTTTATAAAAATTTCTGGTATTGTATTTCTGAAAATCTTCTTCAATTTCTAAGAGTTGACTATTCTCATATTGTCTTTTTGTTTGTCTAATTAGTTTTGAAGTGTCTTTTCTAGTTGTCAGGAATGTATCATATGTGTCTTCTGGCTTGTTGCTATTCCATGCTTTAAATGTCTCTTGTCTGGCTTTCATTGCATGATCACAGTTTTCATTCCACCAAGCATGTTTCTTGTGTTTTCGTAAAGGAATTTGTTCTTGAGCTGTTTTGATAATCTTGTGTTTGAGTTGTTCCCAATTTTGTGCACTTGTTTTGTCAAATTCGTCTGCTAATAATGATGGTTGGATTTTACTGGTGTCAAATTTGGGGATTAATGGTGTCCTTTTGTTGAAATTTTGGGGTTTTAGCTTTAGTTTCACATGGGTTAAGTAATGGTCTGAGTCAATATTGGCGCCTTTACGAACTTGAACATTTAAAATTTCTTTGTGACATGGATTTGAGATTGCAATATGGTCAATTTGGAATTCACCTATGTCCTTGTTAGGTGATCGCCATGTCTTTTATTTTGAAGGATTTTTCTTAAAATGACTTGACATAATTTTGAGATTGAAATTTCTGCAAAATTCTACCAGCCTCTTTCCATTTTGATTGGTCCATTTATGTGCAGGGAATTCACCGACCGTTTTTCTAAATTTTCTCTCTTTCCCTAACTGTGCATTAAAATCACCCATTAAAATCTTTACATAATTTTGAGGAATTTTGGAGACTGTATTCTCTAACACTTCCCATGACTTATTTACTTTTTCTGGATTTGTTTTATTCTCCTGGTTGATAGGCATGTGTGCGTTAATTAAACAGTACATTTTATTTGCACATTTCATGGAAATTGTCATTAGTCTGTTGTTTACTGGATTTACTTCGATTACGGAGCCAAGAATGTCTTGCGAAATTGCGAATGCAACACCCAGATGCGGAGTGTTTTTAAGAATTCTTTTGTCTGTTTTACTTTTAAACAATCGGTAGTTTCCAAAATCCATGGTATTCTCATCAGGCAACCTTGTTTCTTGCAGGGCTAAAATTTTGATATTTTGTTCTTTTAGTGTGTCTCCTAATTTATAGAGTTATCCTGGTGTCAAGAGAGAGTTAATATTGATAGTTCCAAAAAATGTTTCGACCTTGGGCATGAGTCGGTCAAAAGACTTCGATTTCCTCTGGTTTGGGATATAGCGTTTCAGCCTAGTCTCCCCAGAATCCGATAGACTAGTTGCGCCACTGATGGCGGAGGATTTGTTACCACCTGGGGTAATTTTGTAATTACTAAAACGCTCCATAATAGTACTTAGAATCAAAGGGTTGAGCTCAGAAAAGCTCAGTGGTTAAGACTGGAGTGGTTAGTTCCAGAATTTGTATTACGGCCGCACCTCTGGTGAACAGACGCCGACCACAGTGCCGCTTGTTACAAGTCAGACGCAAGGTGGATTTATTGTATTATGTGCCTCTTCCACTAGTTCCACCGTACCGAGATTCGTTCTCTCCGCCTTCACTACCGTTGAGGTCTTCGCTGTAACCCTAGCAAAGGGGCCCTGACAGAGTACTATCACCCGGGCCAGGTGAACTCTGGTTTTTTAAACGAGGTTGTTACTCCTCCCCCTCCTCCTTCCTCATCACTTGCATAATGAGGCCCCAGGCTTGGGACCGGCACCAGCACAGCGGAATTATATATATATATATATATATATATATATATATATATCAGTTCATGGCATCCAGTCTTACAAATTTACTGTCTCTGTCCAAAACTCCGCCGTCTCACTCCCCACATCCACCACTGCTGGCGGCTCACCTCCAACTGCGCAACACTACGCGCTGTTAACAGCCAACAACCCAACACTGCAATAGCGAATATTACAACAATGCCACCCAGCCACAGACTGCACACAGCACAGCCAGTGATTTTCATACAGAACGCTACGTGGCGTTACTGTTATTACCAGTTACTGTTATTAATCCCTTCTTATTGTTCTTTCCATTCCAAGTGCTCCTTTTTCGAAGAATATGGATCATAAAATTATTATTTAATAGATCTGTTGGCAGAAAGTGTTCACATTAGCAAATGCACTTAATTTTATTTTTTAAAGCCAATGCTGCAACACAGCTGGAAACCAGATATTAAACAAAATGAGCAATCTCTCAACTAGAAAGACAATAGATGTAAAATGTTTCTCATCATTTCATTAGGCATTTTAGTAAATATCATAAATTAAGAGCTCCACAGTGTAATCATATGTTTTCAAGTTTGAGCGTATCGTATTTGCGATGCTTTCTACAAAGGAATGTCATAGCGAGGATAATGGCCTCTTTTTTTTTTCAACTGTGCCTCTGAAAGGCACACACTAATGGCTTTTTTCCAGGCGACTGTCGCGCAGCTGGGTGCCCACGACGCATTACGTGAAGGTGGTCACTTAACTTTCTTACCGAAATATTTACAACACCAGTTTGCACTACAGTGACAGTCTCATATAAAAATTTCACAGTTCGAGAATTTGCGTTGCAAATCTGTAGAAACAAAGTCCTATAAATATAGCAGTGTCCAAAAAATGATCGCCGGTATTGTGATACCTTCACGCGTTTACACACATTTCATAACTCTTAAAGTACGATTCTCGGTTTCCAACATCCTTTTTCACAAGTCAGAGTCCCTAACCACTACTCATTATTGCTTACCTTATTATACATATACATATTCGTCGACACTTCTTCAATATTTCATCATAAGAAATACGTAGCATAATCAAATTCCTCATATACGGTAGCATCATCTTATTGATCATAAACATACCTCAACAGCATAATACACATCGTCGTCGTAATAATATCATAACATCTCAGTCAATTCTCAAAATCATCATAACTTCCTCCAATAATTTCAAAACCTAAAAAAAATTCTCTGCTCGTTTCAATAGTGTCATCAACCTCAAACGTACTTTAAAAATCATGATCCCATACCAAATACATCATTCAAAGCTCTCATAGTATCACAATGGTTCCGAAAAAATATGAACAGTTCACAAAGTACAGACAAAATGCAATTTCATAAGTGTGAAGTTATCTAACTGTGTAATTGCGTAAACATCTGTCACTGACGTAGTAAAAAAAATGTTTGTTTCACTATTAAATACTCAGATAGCTGTGTAATTTATGTGTTAGAGAAATATGGTACCGATGTGTAAAGTTGTATAAGCAAATACCATATTAGCTAGGGCTCCTTGTGCTTGCCAAACACATGGTACACAAAGCAAGCGTGTACCCCCCTGAGGATTAATGTAATTATATCCTCAGGTGTTACAGATTACAGCAATGGAATGAAATGTATCACGGAAAACTTCCTTTGTAATTCAAAAATCTTGAAAAATAAATGGTTTAAGTACAAAATTAATCACTCAAATGCGTGTCCTGTAGCGCTAAATGTGCGTCTTGCTGTAAGATAATTCTGTGGAAGTGTCGTGGTTATCGTCCTCTGTAAGCAAAGTTCTGCTGAAGTCAATGTACTTACCTCATCATAAACGAAAGTGAAATGCTTTGCGTATATATATCGTAGTTATTACGTACCTTACCGTGATCAAGAAAGTACTATAATGTGACGTATTGTTGTGCTACGAAAAAGGCTGTCTCATTGTAGCTACACCACAAAAGTTACTACTAAAACATGTTTTACTTTCCAGAATAGCCGGCCGAAGTGGCCGTGTGGTTAAAGGCGCTGCAGTCTGGAACCGCGAGACCGCTACGGTCACAGGTTCGAATCCTGCCTCGGGCATGGATGTTTGTGATGTCCTTAGGTTAGTTAGGTTTAACTAGTTCTAAGTTCTAGGGAACTAATGACCTCAGCAGTTGAGTCCCATAGTGCTCAGAGCCATTTGAGCCATTTCCAGAATAATACAGAAAAACTGTGCAGATATAAAACAGATACAGCGCAAAAGCAATAATATAAATTGTGTCACTCATTAGTAGCATCGTGATATAATCGTGTAGCTGTAAAATAAACTAACCACTGTGTCATCCGATATCTCTCAGAAAGTACTTTAAATCTAGAATGTATTTTCAAGTAAACCAAAATGTTGCGTTAAAATCTCATTAGCAGTACCTGTATATGTTCTAAGTATGTAAGCCTTATGGTCGTTACGTAATTGTGCCACTAACAAGCAAGAATGTACACACACGATAACACTGTGTCGTCTGTTCACTATAACAATGCATTCGCAATTACTGTCTAAATATGTTCCCTAGGTTATAGACTGGATAGTTATTTTAAAACATAGTTACATGTTAACAGTTTCTAAGTGTGACAAAGAGTACTAGTAACGTGACGTGAAAAATTTTATAGTAAAGACTAAATTAAAAAAAAAAACAGATTATCTTTCAATAAGCGGTTTTACATGTGAATTATGCTGCAATCCTTTACTCTTCGTAGTACTCAGAGTTTGAACTTGAATGCAATTATCATGCGGTATACGTCAGTGAAGAATAATGGAATTTTTCTCAAGGTTAGCGTCTATGTTATTTTTCTCTGAGCCAGCCGGCGCACGTGCTGCCTGCCGTGCGAGTCATTGTCTGTCTCTTTGTTGGCGTGCATCGTTTTTGTGATTTGGAGACCTAACTTCTACAAAATTCACCTTGTCGAGAGGGCCCTGCCCTGTTTGAATCTCGCCAGTTCTGATGCAATTCAAGTCTGTCGTTACGATTATATCGACTGTCGTCATGTCGGTAGTTCCTGTAGTTTCTTTCTTGTCAGTTAAGTGGTGGAGAATTTCTCCCTGAATTATCACTGCACAGTGGACCGTTGCGTCTGAAGTTATTCTGTCTCCTGTGATAATAATAGTTCTTGTTGCCATATTGTCTGTTTCTATGATTCTCTCTGTTATATTCATTACTACGGAAATGTGATCTTCTTCTGTAATTGTTACTCTGCCAGTGGTTGTCATATGGGTGGTGTCTGTTTTGTTCACGATTTGCGTTGTGAGAATAGCATTGTCGTGTCCAGTTATTATTTCTTTCATCGCGAAATTGCGACGGATGTGACCTGTAATTGTTGTGTTCCTGTTTTCGCGTTCCGCGATTGTCAGTGTCAATTTCTAATTCTCGTAAGAGCCCCTGAAAAGCTTCAATGTCGTCTTTGCAACGTCCTGCCAAAATAATATGTCGCAAATGTTCAGGTAATTTGATTAAGCAAATGCGGATGAGTTCTGAGGGGCTGTATGGGTTTGACAGGTACTGATTCTTGTGCAACATGTCTTCAAAATATTTCACAAGACTGGAAAATTCAGATTGTTCGAAAAGTTTCATCATTATGATGCTATGTTTTACTCGGTCTTGTGTAGCTTGAGACCAATATGCTGAGAGGAATGCATGACAAAATTCTCCTTCACTGTGGCAATCGTGAATGACCGATCGCATTCTTACAGCTGGTTCATTCTCTAAATAGCCACACATAAATTCTAATCTGTGCTCTAATGACCAGTTGGGAGGAAAACAATGAGAGAATTGATGGAGCTATGCTTGTGGATGAATGTCGTTGCCAGAATTCTTAAATGCTTCGAATTTACGTTTAGTAATGAACAGCTTATAGTCAAAATCATCATGTCGGCGAGTCGCATGTCGGTCATTGTTACATCCTTTCGGCGGTTCCATCTCAAAATTCGGTGTACCTTGCCAATTTCTTTCATAATTACCGAAGTGCCCTGTGTTATTATTTTGTGGCTGTTCCGTATTTCTATGTCCCTCTTCCCGTATTGGAGCGCGAGTGTCCTCTAAAATATGTAATTCCTGTATTACCTGTGTCAACTGATCTTGTACTTCCCGGATTTCTCTTTGGTGTTGGGTATTAATTTGATTCTGATTTTGTTTGAATATCCTAATTTGTTTGCACTCTTCTGTGTCATTAAAGACTACCGGTTTTGTGTCATTCAGATCATCATCTACCTTCGTAGATAAATTATTTAGCTGATCCGAAAGTGCAACTACTTTCTCTGATAATGAACTAATTTCCTCCATGTGTCTTTCTGAACCAATTTTCAGAGTATCTGCTGTGTCCTTTAAGTTTTCCTGAGTTTTTGCAAGTTGCGTAACCGAATCGGTAGATGCAACTGAGTCAACTTTAGCTTACAAGGTGTCGTAATTTTCATGAACTATAGTTTGCAGTTCCTTTATGGCTGCTTCGTGATTTTGTAATGCATTTTCATGACGAGAAAAAATAGGTTGGAAATGCTCACAAATTTGTGTTTTTACGTCATTACAGACTCAGTAGTTAAATCTTCACGTGTTTGTTCAAGTGTGGTGTCTAACTTTTGAAGATTTTGTTCCATTGCGTCTAACTGTTGCTGTGTTTGTCTCTGGTGTTGTTCCATTGTGTCTAACTTTTGAAGATTTTGTCCCATTTGTTTCTGATTTGTTCAAGCGCTGTGTCTAACTTTTGTAGCCTTTGTCCCATTTGTTGCATTAACTGTAATAACAACGCACTGGTGTCTGAAACATGTTACTCAGTGCTTTTCGGCAGTGAAGTTGCACCGGCAACATTCACATTTTGACAAGCAGAAAATGTGTCTTGACTTATTTGAGAAAACGGTGAGGACCTAAAACCTGAATCTGCAGTATTTGCAAGATTGTGTCCTGTCATTCCCGATTCCTGAGGCGGGCTGTTGCCGACCGATCGATCGATAATGCTTCCCTGTTCACTAATTGTTTCACTGTCTACATCATTGTTTTCCGCCCGCTCCATTTCCCTATGCACAATTACCAAATTACTATGTTGAACATTAGTTAATTCATTACACGGTGGCGCTAACACACAGCTTTCGTCTGCACTGTCATTTCACAGTTTACTGTGGAGCCTAGTATTACGTTTTTCACACGCCATAATTGTCACAATATTTCACATGATAACACGGAAAGCACAATTTGATGAGAAAAAATAAGAAAACACATTAATATAGCACTGAAAATAATATCTAGTTAATTGCAAGCGCAGCTGCGAAATACTTGGTGCAAATCTACATGCATGCCACAACTGTTTTACTGTACAACAATGAAAGACTGCAACTACAAAGGAGATTCTCTCTACAATTAGGCGCTAGCAATAAACAAAAGCTACACTAATTACACAAACTACAAGAAAAAATCAGAAGATTCCAGTGAGGTAGCCTCGGCTGAGGGTCGACATATGAAACGTCCCCTTAGAACAATTATACATGAATGTGCTTAAACTGACACACAATATTTTTTGGCGTAACGCAGTCTGACTTTCAAAAATCCCTACAAAAGAATGACCCTGACTAACATTAACCTATACCTTTCACAAATCACTTACCTCACAAAAATCTTCGTTACTCGAACTACTGCAATACAGCGAACGCCACTGCTGCCAGCTAAATAAAAGGTTCAAACTACTGAAGGCACTAACTACTGATAGGTATAGTTAGCAAATGAAAGATTTTGATAGAGAACAAACAATGTATTTACCTCAATAGTGTTCAAAAGTCATAATATATATATATATCAGTTCATGGCATCCAGTCTTACAAATTTACTGTATCTGTCCAAAACTCCGCCGTCTCACTCCCCACATCCACCACTGCTGGCGGCTCACCTCCAACTGCGCCACGCTACGCGCTGTTAACAGCCAACAGCCCAACACTACAATAGCGAATATTACAACAATGCCACCCAGCCACAGACTGCACACAGCACAGCCAGTGATTTTCATACAGAGCGCTACGTGGCGTTACCAATATAAAAACCTAGACAGCCCACTTACATATTCTCCGCTTATCTGTATTCTTCATCGCCAACGTTTTTTATTTCCACACAATTCTACACTCAGGCACATATTTTCCAAAACGGCTTGCAACACTTAAATCTACATTCGATGTTAATATATTACTTTTTTCTAGAAAAGCCAGTCTGTACTTATATCTGCTATATTTGTGCTATCGTCAGTTGCTTTGCTGCTCAAATGGTAAAACTCTTCTATTACTTTTAATGACTCATTCCATATTGTAACTCTCCCAACATCATCTAATCTTATTCGATTTCACTCGGTTACCCTTATTTTACCCATTCCATATTGTAACTCTCCCAACATCATCTAATCTTATTCGATTTCACTCGGTTACCCTTATTTTATTTTTGCTGAAATTCATCTTGTAACCTCATTCCAAGATTACCATTATTAAGTGAGTTTCATAGCATTAGGTTTACCGTTCTTTTATTTGACCTGCAAGGATATGAATTTCCCTTTATAATAAACACAAGTAAACCGCCCTTGGTTCTGTATAGTATATGTAAGTGCTCATTGACCTTACAGAGGAGTTTTTGTTAACTGATAGATCCTCTTGCATATCCCACGCGTACTCTTCTACCAGCTTCTTGTGTGTAGTGCACGCCTGCCCTCCAGAAAGATCCCACGTATATCCATTCGATAGTGCAGTTTAAGAAATTTTCATTCTGGGTTATCCCATGATCGATGACGCCTCTGATATAAGCTTCTTATTTGGCTGCAAACTAAAGGACCTCCGTGGATCCTGAGCAAAACAAGCTGTGAAGTGAAACTTACTGACTACACTCCTACTGTGAACAGAACGAGATTTTTGCTACGTCATGTCAGATTATCAACGCTGTTGTTTCATGTTTTTTTTTTTCCTCTCAATAAATTCTTCTAAAGTCTAGGTATCGTACAGAATCTCGTCGCAATTAATTTCTGTCTATACAGTCGATTTTTTCTTAATTAATGCTTGACGTGCGATGCAGTGGATCTAAAGTTGGAGGAACTGTAGCAAAATGTCCAGATCAGAGAACATACTACCTCTACCCCAAATTCAAGCGACGTTCAAGGTGCAATGCCAGTCAGTATTATATCCTTCGGGTGTGTGCGTACTCTTCTACCAGCTTCTTGTGTGTGTGCTCGCCTGCCCTCCAGAAAGATCCCACATATATCCATTCGATAGTGCAGTTCAAGAAACATTAAGAAGGTTAGAAAACTTTATCGCATTTCTCCAGTGCGTCGGCCACATCAAAATCCTTGGAGTTGCGAGATTGTCAGTGAATGGGATAAGGTAATCGGAAATAGAACATGTGGTAGCGTATATCGTCTCATACAGGATGTTTTGATGCCACGTCCGAATGAAAAAGATTTGGCTTTCGAAACAGTCTTCCGCCCTGGAGATGTCTGCTGAGATATCTCCATGATGCAAAGCACGGAATTCCGAGAGAAACCGCAGTAAATATTTTCTACTTGGATTTGATAATCATAGAGGCATTTGTCCTCATGACAGTGCAGTGTTTCTACGTAAAACACGAAAGTAAGAGTTTTAAGTTCTCTATATTAACCAAGAGATGATTTAAATATTTGTGGAAAATAAGATGTTACTGTACTTGTACAGAAGAATTTGTTGCGTTCTTGATTACGGAAACAATCTAACATTATAATGAATAGAGAAACGAAAAAAATTAAGATACTTCATTAAACCACCGCCGTAAACAGGAATAGTTTTATCACACATATTATATTAAGGGTTTTAGAATTTTACCAGTCCCTTGTTATTTGTGCAGTTACTGAGATTTCCGCCGGCACTTCTTACATATTACCTGGAGACGTCTGTTTCGGATTCTTCACCCATCACGAACAATGGAGGATAGTAGTTTGACAAAGCCAGCCACTCGTTCCGGCGGAATGTCAGATTATGTCAAATAGACATGGGCCGAAAAATACGAAACAAGGGTCTTCAGGCGATATGCCGTTTGTGTGCAGTTATCCGTTGATTCAACGCGTGTCGTGGTAAAACGCAAGACATATATCGGAAAAACTGGTAGGTCTTTTAACGTAAGACATAAGGAACACTTGCTAGAGAAGAAAGGTACTAATGTTCGTAATTCTAGTTTCGTAAAGCTTTTATTATTATCGTGGCGCAATCCAAAAGGAGCAGACGAAATGACGATTCTACATAGTGAGAAGAAAGGGAGGAAACTTGATGTCTTGGACAAACTTAAAATTAAAATTTGGATATATGGTCAGTATCGATGACTTAATTTTAAACGAAGAACGACAATTACGAAACAGAAGCTTCTTTAACGCCTTTAAACCACTGCTCACAACTAAATGATGCTTTCCGCTCGCTTATACATTTCGGAAACGTTGTTTCTCCCTTTCCTTTATGGATTCTTCTGTACTTACTTACTGATTGTACGGCAGACGGCATTGTATTCCACATTCTGTTTCGAAAATTTCATGTAAGCCATATTTCCACCCCTTTTGCTTGTTGTAACATCTTGATAAAATACTGCTGCAGTACGTTCTTTATTTGTAGCACGTATTTGTAATTAAACATTTTATTAATTTTTGCTGCTTATTGTCGTAGTCATTTTTATAAAAATTATCTTATTCCTTTTGTATCTTTTATACATCCAATTTTTTATATCACATACAATTTACTTTGTTTAAAACATCTTAATATGTATCATACTGATGTATTACTGCGTATTTCATATGGTTGTGCGTTTATCACGCTACTAGAGCCCAGCGCACCACACCACGTTTACGTGGCATCGCAACTGGTTTCCACACGTTCAGTCCTATGTCTGCTCTTTTAACCAGCTGTAACTATGTGACAATTTTTACTATAGCCATGGAGGACTTTATTTCATATTTTCTATTGTTTGACTTGAGCTCCTTAGCTCACCGTGTATGTTTACAATTTTAACGTCATGTAATTTATGCAAGTACCTGTTTTATTCCGGGTTCCCATTTTCATTGTTGTCAGGTATTAAGTATTTTAAACATTTACTCCTCTACTCTTGATGTCTCTGATGTGAGACAACCATGTCGACCAGGCGGTTGATATGGCTGCCACACACTGCAGACGGCAAGAGCAGGATATTAGAGCGACTTCGCGCACTATACCCTCTATTCAACCTGTCGCCACTGCCACTGTCACTCCCACTGCCACTGCCTCCACGTCATGGCATAACACTGTATCTGACACTGATCAGGCCAGTGTCAGAATATGCGGCAGTAGCGGCGGAAAACACGTCCGACACCAACATTTGAATGCTGCAGAAGGTGTAGAACCGGGCGCTGAAGCTCGCTATGCGCCTTCCCAAATGAGACAGCACGCAACTGCTGCACCAGGACACTGGATAAGGCGGAATGAGGACACTTCCGATATCAATTTCATAAGTAAATTAATTAAATTTATCAGTTACCCCCACTCCCAGATGACGTCATGTGTTTTCCCCAGCCGACACGTTGGACTCCTCCCCCTCCGCAGTCGTCCCCCTCCCCCACCTCCCTATTGGCGGGAATTTCAAATTTTGGCGGGAATTTCTTTGTCCCAGGACTACGCTGACATCCCACCCCACCCCCCACCCC